>NC_058130.1:698319980-698366786 GCF_016433145.1 Gracilinanus agilis | reverse complement strand
AAAACCTTCTGGTCTAAATTATCCTCAAGAATTCTAGACCCTTCTGATAAAAGAGGCTAAAACATAGACTAATATAAAATATATATATATATATACATATATATATATATATATGACAACAATTCTTCACAATAAAATATATAAAGCTTATCCTTTAAGACAACAATTCTTTAAAATAAATACATAAAAAGCTTATCATTTATACAGAAGAGTACTAAGCATCTAAAATAAATTTTTAAAAGACCTCTCATAAAATTACAATTTAAATCTCAAGGCAGGCACCAAACTCTCCAACATTGAACACAATTAAGGTGATTTATAACTTTAAAATGTGTAATTTTCAAATGGTATGAGAACATAGCATTGTTGTTTACAGTAAAAATGAAACCTGAAATAAATTAGGACATATAATGAGTATCAGATAACAAGCTGGTCAAATCCTCTTACCAGTTCTAATAGATTTTTTTCATTATTTGGGAGTTACAATAAAATCACAAACAGAATTAATCTAGCAGCCACAAACTACATTAACTTAAAATGATTCAGTGCAACAGGAAAATCAATGAAATAAGCAAGATCAATTTACAAAACTAATTAGCAAAATACAGTAAGATACAGAGTCTCTTTAAAAGTCATTGAGTTCCGAGGTTTAAAAGTCTACCCCTGGTTCAATTTAAGGTTCTTTTGATTGAGTTCTGCTGAGTTTATGGTTTGTTTGTTTTTTTTTAATTTCAAAGTTCTGAGCAGGTATGGGGGTGAATAGGCCATATGGCCCAATAGTAATCACTAGTTCAAGGTTCAAACCCTAGGTCCATGTGGGTGCCAGTTGTGAGCTCAGGGCTAGAGAAAAGCTTAGGTCCGTTTTATAGAAAATACCCACTAGGAGAGCTTGTGAGGGGGGTGCCTATAATTAGGTCTTTAGAGAAACACATGGAGGGCTAGAATGCAGGCTATTACCAAGGGAGGGGGCAATACCAAATCTTTAGCAGCAGCCGAAGAAGTTTCCAAAGATCTCGGCAAGTCAGACCTGGGTGGCAGTTAAAACAGCAGCCGGGGGTCATCGCTGTTGGGGCTCGGGGTTCTGGACTCCAGCAGAACCAGCGGCAGGATTGGAGAAGTGGTCTGCTCAGGTGAGTCAGCAAAAGTGGCAGAGATCAGAGTAGGCAGGAATGTGAGTCAGTGGTCTGTACCAGCGGGCCTGGCAGGGATATGAGGCAGCAGTAAAATCGGCAAAGATCACAGGCACTGGCAGGGCACCAGCATTTTGGTTTTAAAGCCAAAAGCCAGAATCGGCTGGCCTGACCTCCCAAGGTGGTTTTGGCTGGATTGGTTGGCTGAGTCCCACCTGAGGCAAAAATGCGCTGTTGCTTTTAGCAAAAGCATGGCGAGGAAATCCACTTTCCTTTTTTAAAAAATTGCCCAAAAAGGCTGAGCAAGATGGCCAAAAAATAGGTATGGCTCTCTTTAGGCTATCTGGAAAATTGAGAGTTCGAATTTCGATCTTCTGGTTGGCCAAACTGTTATTATAAAAAATGATGAGGGCCGAGATTAGAAGGGAGAATAATATTTTAATAAAAGCCATGCTGATAGAGATAAACTGACCACATACCTGTAAGAAACCTATTCCAACATCACCTCAGCCATTTACCTTTTCTCTCCCTGCACGCTTAGGTAGCTAAAAAGGGAGTTCAAAGTCACTTCCCCCTATTTTAAAACAGTCCCTCACCTTCAATACGTAATCCAAAACAGGAAACCCATTGGGGATCACGGGAAATGTAGTTCCAAGTATCCCAAGTGATTTTAAATGATACAGAAGAAAACTTAAAGAGCATCTAGTCAAATCCTGTTGTCCTTAGAAATGTCCTCTACAAAAAGCCTGAGCCAGTCCCATCCATTTCCAAGGTTCCCAGAAGAATTTACTATCACCTGCTTCTCAACTTCCTTTGAAAATTTCTCAAATTTTTCATTCTCAATTTCAATTTTTTTCATTCTCAATTTCATTTGGCCCAAGTCATTGTGAGGCAAATTAGATGGCTTACTTAATTTTATACGTAAAAAAATAAAGCCTCATGAGGGAAAATGACTTATTATATGTTGGCCATATAGAAGATGGCAGGTCTGGGACTTGAATCTATATTCCTATAACTCTGAGGCAGTTTCTAATGCATTTTATTTCATTTTATTTTATTTTGCACTTTGAAAAATTGTATTTAATTAATTGATTTATAATATTTTTCCATGGTTACATGATTCATGTTCTTTCTCTCTCCTCCTCCTACCTCCCCTTCCCATAGCCAATGAATAATTCCATTGGGTTTTACAGATGTCATTGATCAAGACCTATTTCCATATTATTAGTATTTGCACTAGGGTGATCGTTTAGAGTCCCCAATCATGTCCCCATCGACCCATGTGATCAATCATTTTTTTTCCTTCTGTATTTCTACTTCCACAGTTCCTTCGCTGGATGTGGATAACATTCTTTTCCATAGGTGCCTCAGAATTGTCCTTGGTAATTGCATTGCTACTAGTAGAGAAGTCCATCATGTTCAATTGTACCATAGTGTATCAGTGTCTGTGTACAAAGTTCTCCTGGTTTTGCTCCTTTCACTCTGTATCAATTCCTGGAGGTCATTCCAGTTCACATGGAATTCCTCCAGTTCATCATTCCTTTCAGCACAATAGTATCCTATCACCAGTAGATATCACAATTTGTTCACCATTCCCCAATTGAAGGGCATCCTCTCATTGTCCAATTTTTTGCCACCACAAAGAGTGAAACTATAAATATTTTTGTACAAGTTTTTTTCCCTATGATCTCTTTGTGGTATAAATCTAGCAGTGGTATGCCTGGATCAAAGAGTAGGCAGTGTTTTAAAGTTCTTTAAGCATAGTTCCAAATTGCCATCCAGAATGGTTGGATCAATTCACAACTCCACCAGTAATGCATTAATATCCCAATTTTTCTAATGCATTTTAAATATTGGAGTCCTGTCAAGTTGAAGATGGATTAAATGTTCTCCTTTACACTAGAGGAATTGGGGCAATGTAGACTTTGGCCCAGTCCCTGTAATCAGAGCTGTTCCAATGTGGGGGATGCCAGGGAAAGATGTAACTCCCTCACTTGATTTCTTTAAGTAGATCCTAGGTGTGCTTCTGCTTGGGATGTTGCAAAAGCCATTGATAATTAGAGTTGAACTAAATGGCCAGTTAAGTCTCTTCCTACTTTTGGATTCTGCTGCATTAACTAGTAAGACATTGGAAGACACTGTGTCATAGTGGGGAGAGCACTGGTTTGGCAGTCAGAAGACTGTCTCTTATTTATTGGCTGTTTGACATTGGAAAGTTGTTTAACTTTTCTGGGCCTTAGTTTCTCCATTTATTAATATAAAGGTTTAGGCTTGATAGCCCCAAAGGTCCTTCCTAGCTCAGATAAGTTAATGATTCTTTGGATCAGAGCAGGAAGAGATCAGGATGACAAGGGTGATCTTTCTGTCAACATTGTTACTGGCATAAGTTCTCGGCTGACATGATGGTCTAGTGCCCCAGAGAGGGAATAATTGTCATATCAGCCCACAAAGCCTCAACAGTCATTCAGATTCACAAAGAAAACCTTTCTTGGTCTTTTTTGGTGGGGAGGGAATCTTTTTTTCATTAGACTTAATTTTGTTGCCAGTCAGGAGCTGGCAGAAGACAGCCCAGGCTTCTAGGAGAATTCTTCTTCTGGTCTCTCTGATTACTATAGAAGGGATGCAACCAAATGAAAATAAAATCTGGAGAAGAAGAAGAAAAAGGGAAAAAATCCTGCTTTGAGCTATTTGGCTTCCCCATAGGCAGCAAAGTCTGTTACTATCAGGGCCAAAACCTGTTCAGACAGGGAATTAATTCTACTATCTTCCTTTGGAGGCCAACAGGTCATTCTCCTTTATTTATGTGAAAAGGATTCAACTGTTGCTGGTTATGTATAATTATATATACACATTTTATATTCAGATATAAAATAATATATGTATATATATATATATGTATATAAATGAATAAAACATTTATTAAGCACTTACTCTCTTCAAAATACTTTACTAAGTTTTCAGAAAGTTTCAGCCACAAGTCAAATGGAGGGATCTCATAGGCCTTAGAATGCAGAAGTAAAAGAGAAGATAATGGCTCTTTTTCAGTGTATCCCACTCTTTAATGTAATTTACAATGAAAAAATATCATCTCTCTTCCTGATGTTGAACCACTTGACAATGCCAAGGTCTTTCGTGGAAAGCACTTTTGATTTCATTTGATAGTGTGGTTGCTGGAGTGATTTTCGGGTTTTTTTTTTCAGTGATTTCAGTAGCTTTTCAGATTGATGACTGAAGGCACTGAGCTAGAAGCACTGATATTCCCAAGGCTCTTAGGTTCAGGGATGCTGAGTTGTCTCCATCAGGGACTGAGGGGAAAATTGTGGTCAAGGTGGTGCTATTGGTTTGACTGGTCTGGCCCATTCTGTCTCCTGTCTCTCCATTTGGGAATCTTGCTGCTTCAGCTAGGCTGGCTAGCCTCAAGTGGCAGTTACTAGGCATTTTCTGGAGATGAAGATGACTTCTTATGAGGCTAAAAGTTGTCTAGTGACTTGGCTGGGGTCACAGTATCTATTAAATATCTGTGGCTAGGTTTGAACCCATGTCTCTCTGACCCCAGACAACGAATTCTATGTACTATCAGAATTTTTTATCCTTAATTACAACTCTAAAACTCCAAAGCAGAAAGATAGCTCAGAATCCATCTACTTTAACCATGACTTGAACAGGAATTTACTCTATTGCATAGCTGACAAGTGGCTGCTTATTCAGTAGAAGAGAAGCTCCAGAGATGGAAGTCTCATCTCCAAGTTGACATATTACACTTTGGGGCAGTTCTAACTCTGAGAGAATTCTTCATAAGATCATTTTATCAGATGGTGCCTCAGAGACCACTAGTCTAATGTCTACTTTACTGAAGCCATTATACAGGATACATTAAAATATTAAGGCTTACAATTGCCCTAAGACTTCCAGCACACCTTACAATGGGGACCAAATATCTCTGCCAAATTTATTTTCTTTTCTTTCCAAATTCATTTTCAATCCATAGTGTACACACTGCTCAGTTAATCTTAGGATCATAGATTTTGTAGATTGAAAATGAATTTGAGGATTATATAATTAATCCTCTCATTTTATAGTTAGGGATATTGAGTTCTAAAGAGGGGAAGTGAGTTGCCCCAAATCACACAAGTCAGAAATGACAGAACATGGATTTGAAAACAAGTATTTTGAATCTAAATCCTATGTACTTTCCACCTTGCCAAAGTATATTTTAATCTTACTGATCCTCAACCCCAATCATATTACTACTCTGCTCTAGAACCTTAACTGGTACCCCACTATTTACAACATAAAGGCTTAACATGAAAACCTGGTATTCAAGGTTCTCTACACACTGACTACAAAATACTTTTGCAGCCTGATATCACAGTATTCCCTGTTAAATATTTCTTCATGGGTTCTAGATCAGACAATTGCCTGGGGAATTTAGAACTTCTTTGCTTGCTCAAAGGGAAATCTAGACTCCTTAAATCCATTCAGCAACCTCTTGGTAAGAATCCTGTTGGTCTGGCTACAAAGACCTCACTCAGTTAATGGGAGGTTAGTAAGTAGCAAGTGTTCTTCTGTGTCCTACAGCTCAGCACCCCACCTTTTGCACATCAAATCTTCCAATCCCCAAAATGGGTTGGATATATTTTAGCCCATGAAGACTATAAGCTGAGTCCATTATGTTTGGACCTCTTCCCAAAAAGGACTGATTGAATGTGTGCCATCTTAATTGACCCTCCTCCTAAAATTTTTTTTTTTTGGTTCCACTAGGCAAAGCATGTTTTATTAGCAGGCATGATGGTGACAAGCAGTTTCTGGTCAGGAGAGAAACTTGTTGAAATGAATTGAGAGCTTGGAGTTCTCTTTACCCATTGCTGAGGGAAAGTGAGTGGTCACTTTCCTCTGTATGGGGCAAATGGTTAAAAACCTGCCCTTGCTAGTTCAAGAACTCTCTGCCTTTATGTAAGTGAAAGAGGCAGTAGCTGCCAGTATCTCCTCAGAATTAGGGTTGGGTTTTTGATGAGGGGTTAGATTTTTTGTTTGTTTTAAATTTATACATTTGCCTTTTCTGTTTGTTATTAGTGATGAAATACTCTTGC
Source organism: Gracilinanus agilis (assembly GCF_016433145.1). NCBI lineage: Eukaryota > Metazoa > Chordata > Mammalia > Didelphimorphia > Didelphidae > Gracilinanus > Gracilinanus agilis. The sequence goes on along the minus strand of NC_058130.1, from coordinate 698,360,566 downwards.
CTATGCATATTCTGTCCTTCCCTGTAAATAAAGTTGTGATCAAAAGGAAAAAAAATAAATATAAATATTTCTTCATTCCACAATATCATATTCATGCTCCAACCTTTGTATCTTTGCTCCCTTTATAATTCTCATCCCCATGATCTTTGAAATACTAACCTTGCATCAAGACCCAAATCAAGTGCTACCAAAAGATAAACAAAACATATTCTCGATATCCCTGTTAGCTCTAGAGCTGTGGTGGCATACCTATGGCTCATGTGTCAGAGAAGACATGCAAAGCTCTCTCTGTGGGCATGCTGGCCATCACCTGCCAGAGTTCATTGCAAGAAAGGCAGAGGGACTTGGGGGCCGAGCTGCTCCCTTCTCACTCTCCACTGAGCCTGAGGAAATTTTTTCACTTTTCTCAGCCCTTTCTCAAGCAGCCCAAAGGAAACGCTTACTTTCTCCCTTTTCTGTGGTGAGGCAGTGGGGGAAGCAGCATTCTGTCTCTGGCTGCATGTGGGTGCAGGAGTGAGTGAGGCATGGCACTCAGTCTATAACAGGTTCATCATCACTTCTCCAAGTAACATTTTATAATTATCTACATATGCTCCATAGCCCTTTAAGTGATGGAATCATAGCATCGTTGACTTATAGCTGGAAAAAATCTCAGGGATCATTGAGTTCACCCACATCATTTTGCAAATGAGGAAACATATGTCCAAAGAAATTAAATGACTTGCCCTGGTTCACCCAGTTAAGAAGTTTTATCTAAACTTTAATCTCCTCCCTCTCCCTGGTGACAAGTACAGGGCTGCACACATACTTTGATAATCAGTTGAAACCAAACTATCCCTATCAATTCTATATAACTCTTTTCCATGTCCTCCAGTAAGTCATACAAAGACAGAACTGCCATTGTGATGAACACCTTCCTAAAAATCTCTTTGTTTTTATAAATTTTTATGATAGCTTTGTTTTGACACCACCAGTTCTAAAACTATTTCCTTCCCACTCAGTTATATGTTTTTAAAATTTTATTATATTTTTAATATTTTCCCATAGTTATATTTTTCATGTTCTTTCCCTCTCCCCCAAACTCCCCCACCCCAGTAGCTGATGCACTATTCCATTGGGTTTTACATCTATCATTGATTAAGACCTAATTTCATATTATTGTTAATTGGACTAGAGTTATCGTTAAGCATCTACCTCCCCTATAAAATCCCCATCAGCCCATGTGTTCAAGCAGTTGTTTTTCTTCTGTGTTTTTACTCCCACAGTTCTTTCTCTGAATGTGAATAACATTCTTTCTCATAAGTCCCTCAGAAATGTCCTGGATCATTGCATTGCTGCTAGTAGAAAAGTCCATTATGTTAAATTGTGCCACAGTGTATCCATCTCTGTGTATATGGTTCTCCTGGCTCTGCTCCATTCACTATGCATCAATTCCTGGAGGTCATTCCAGTTCACATGGAATTCTTCCAGTTCATTATTCCTTTGAGCACAATAGTATTCCATCACCAACAGATACCACAATTTGTTCAGCCATTCCCCAATTAAAGGGCATTCCCTCATTTTCCAATTTTTTGCCACCACAAAGAGCGCGGCTATAAATATTTTCGTACAAGATTTCTTTCCTTATGATCTCTTTGGGGTATAAACCAAGTAGTGCTATGGCTGGATCAAAAGGCAGATAGTCATTTAAAGCCCTTTGGGCATAGACCCAAATTGCCATCCAGAATGGTTGGATCAATTCACAATTCCAACAGCAATGCATTAATGTCCCAATTTTGACACATCCCCTCCAACATTCCCCACTTTCCTTTGCTGTCATGTTAGCTAATCTGCTAGGTGTGAGGTGGTACCTCAGAGTTGTTTTGATTTGCATTTCTCTAATTATAAGAGATTTAGAAAATGTTTCCCATGTTTGTTTTAGTTTTGATTTCTTTATCTGAAAACTGCCTATTCATGTCCCTTGCCCATTTATCAATTGGAGAAAGGCTTGGTTTTTTGTACAACTGATTTAGCTCCTTATATATTTGAATAATTAGACCTTTGTTGGAGTTTTTTGTTATAAAGATTTTTTTCCCAATTGGTTGCTTCCCTCCTAATTTTGGTAGCATTGCTTTTGTTTGTACAAAACCTTTTTTAGTTTAATGTAATCAAAATTATTTATTTTATATTTTATAATTTTTCTAACTCTTGCTTGTTTTCAAAATCATTCCTTTCCCAGAGATCTGACAAGTATACTATTCTGTGTTCAACTAATTTACTTATAGTTTCCTTCTCTATATTCAAGTCTTTCACCCATTCTGAATTTATCTTGGTGTAGGGTGTGAGATGTTGATCTAGACCCAATCCCTCCCATACTATTTTCCAATTTTCCCAGAAGATTTTTGTCAAATAGTGGGTTTTTTGCCCCCAAAGCTGGGTTTTTTGGGTTTATCATAGACTGTCTTGCTGAGGTCACTTACCCTAAGTCTATTCCACTGGTCCTCCCTTCTGTCTCTTTGCCAGTACCATATTGTTTTGAAGAGTCATCTCTTTTGCATAAAGAATGAAGAGATGAAAAATATAGTCCACAAAACTAATCTACATAACAATAAGTCTAATTGTCTATACAATGCCTAGATCCTTCCTATAGATGTCTTGACATTTTATAGATGCCAATGAAACTTCTGAACTTTTCATTGTTTTTTTCCTGACTTTTCTATCTGTCTGGTCTATCTTTTGTGTGTGTGTGTGTGTGTGTGTGTGTGTGTGTGTGTGTGTGTGTGTGTGTTTATACATCTGCTAATAGCATCCTTTGTATTTTTCCTCTTTCAATATTAATCATTGGTAATACATTATCACCTCCTCATACCTAACATATCTACCTCTCTATTCTCCTTTGGGTCACCCTCTACTATAATTCTTTGGAAATGAGTTAGAGTCATTTCATGAGTTAGAGCCATATATGCTACTGAAGAAATATTATTAAAAACATAAACATTCATTTCAGGGAGAAGCTTGGGTTAATTAAAAGAATTATACAGTGTTCCAAAGGCAAAACAGCCTGTTCTCTACCTTCTGTCCAATTCTAGTTCGTATGTTTGTATGTTATGTTATGTTCTAGGTATGTGGGTAGCTACATTACCCCACAATGTTTGTACAGCCCATAAGTTAACTATCTAGTTGTATGTGACCATTTGGAAAAGAGACATTTTTCCCTCACTTGACTGTTTCCTGCATGGATGGAGAGATCAAACTTTTCTGATTGCTTGTGGATATCTTTAGCCATGTTCTGGGTGTTGATGCTATCAGCACAATGTCACCCACAAACAGAAGCATTGGAAGACCTCACCATCTGTTAGAAATCCTATTTACATTTAGACTCTGAACTGAACAACTTCCATAAGGATAGCAAATGTGTTGGATGACTCCACGTCCCCTTGTTTTATAACATAATTCATATTAACAAACAAAATGACCATCAGGCGAAGTTGACTCTTTTGTTATGTCTTTGAAAGAAAGATACATGAATTTGATATATGCATGAGGGATATTATGTCAGAAGAGAGTCATAAGAGATCACAAACAGAGCTTTAAAGAACTTTAGAGGTCTTTAATGTAACACTCTTATTTTATTTAATAAGGTGGAAACTGAGGTCTAGAGACCAAGGTCACACAGACAAGCAAGTAGCTGAGCTGATATTATGAGCCAAGTCCTTTGGTAATATACCTATTACCCATTCCACTATACCCTACTAAATAGTAGGTGCTCATAGAATCCCAAAACTGGAAAGGATTTCAGAAAGCATCTACTCTAGTCTTTACCTAAATTGACACCTCCTCTAACAACTTCTTAACAAGTGATCATCTGCCCTTGTTTAAATACCTCTAATGACAGGGAACTCATTATCTTCCAAGACAACTGTATTAAAAAGAATATACCTAGTTTTTATTAGTCTAAATACAATCTTTTGTACATCCTACTCCCAAATGAGTAGCAATTGAGCATCATTTGGAAAGAGAGAGAGAAAGTACCAGGTGCATAACAAGGATAGTAATCAGGAGATTCAGATGACTTAATATGCTTATTCCCCCAAGTTAGGGAGTGATTGGCAGCCAAAGACTGAGGAATATGGGATATGAAGGAGGAGATGTCCCTGGTCAAGGAATTTGCATCTCAAAGAGCAAAATAGATAAACTTGCTGTCAGCAATCCCATATACAAGGAGCAGTTGATGGAAAATATCCCAGGAGGAAGGATAGGAATATTGAAGAAATAAATTCTGAAGCCAGAGCTGAAATTGGTGAAATGAAGCCAAACACCCTAACCATGTTCCAAGGACACTTTCCAAATATAGAGACCTTGGTCATCCCTTTATTTAATTAACTCCAATGGCTTCATATTTCTTTCATTGTTCAATATTTCTTCAATGAAGAAACTTTGTGTTTTTTGGGTCAGATCAGAGGCTTTCTGAGAATGGTGGCTGTTTCTCTCCTAAGACCAAGAGCTGACTCTCTGTGCCTGCTTGAGTAGCATCAAATATCCAAGTGATCACTTGCACAGTATAGGTTTTCCTCTCATGGCCTTGACCCTGCTCTAGCTAGCCCACCTTGCTCAGAGCCACTCCCTTGCATCCCCATACCGCCACCTGTATAACCATCCCCTGAAAAGGCCCAAACCCAGCCCCTCCAATGTGCCCATGCCAGTGAGAGGAGATACCAATTAGGGTAAAATGCAGACTCCACACTTTCCAGGCTGGATGGATTTATGGGCTCTGAGGGCTCCTTCTTCCTCCCAGCACTTTCTCCTAAGTGTCTCTCTTGTATTGTGTTAACAGTTTGAGTGCTGTGGGTAAATACTCATTTAGGAACATGTCTGTGAGCATAATTAATGTTATTACCCCTTGGTAAGGACTTTGGAAGTGCCTACTAAAACAAGTCACAACTCATCTTTATGGTCTCTGAGTTCTGCAACCCTTTTCCCATTCCCATGCTCTCTAGACAGAGAGTCAGGGAACCTGAGTTCAAGTTCCACCTCTGCCACTGACTCTCTCTGTCACTTTAGAAGAAGGCAGTGGGATGCAGCAGATTTGAACTCAGAAGAACTGGATCTTAAATACTGGTGTTACTATTGATTTGCATTGTGACCTTGGACAATAATAATATCTGACCTTTTTGCATCCCTTTAAGTTTTCCAGAGTGAGTATTTATTTGCTTTTTCATTTTTTTAAAACCACAATTACCTCATGAGGGATATATCAAAAAGTATCATCGAACCCTTTTTTATTGATGAGCATACTGAGGACCAATCATTTACAGGTAGCATTAGCAAATGTCAGATTTGAGATTCAAACTCGTGTACTGTCTGACTCTAGGTCCATCATACTATCCATATTCCTCCTCCAAAATGAAGCTCAGTTTCTTCATCAATAAAATGGTCTCAAGTTTCATGTAACTTTAAATCCTATAAGACTACCTTCCCACATTATTTCTGATACTCTAGGTCATCTGGACAACTTGTAGCCACCATCTTTCCCTACTCCTCTGACTCAGAATCTTACAGCTAGGGAATAAGTGCTCCTTCTATCCTCCCCTACACACTCCCTGTTCCACTCCATCTCCTCTTAATCAGCTGACATTTATTAATCACTTACTAGAAGCTAGATACTGGCGTTGAATTGAAAAAAAAAAGTCTGGCATTCAAGACTCTTCTATTGAATTTTTAGCCAACCTATGACATTTAACTCAAATGTCATCCCCTTCAAGAAAGTTTTCCTAATCTTCTTCCCCATACCCCTATCCTTTATATTCCTCTCTCCTAGGCATAGCTACTAATGGTAATTTTCTCCCTTGGGTCTTCCATAGATCTTCATTTACACCTTTCTTGTTCACTTCTCATGTAATATTTTGTACTGTAGTGTTCTGGCTCAATGATATCTCACTTTTCAAAACTATCAACTTCTTGACGTCAAGGACCTTTTTGATTTTCCCAGTACAAACATCATATTCTACAGAGAGTACAATTACCTTCTGTCTTAGAATCAAGTATTTGTTCCAAAATAGAAGAATGCTAAGGGCTAGACAATTGGCGGTTAAGTGACTTGCCCAAGATCACACAGCTAGAAATGTCTGAGGCCATATTTTAACCTAGTTGCCCTTCAGTGCAATCTTAATGAATATTTAATGAATAGAATTTTGAGCCCCTGTCAGAATTTGGATCAATCTTTTCCAAGATATTAATCTCTTAAAGTGCATTGAACTTGCTCTCTTTTTCATTTCATCATTTGACACTACCATGGAATTGAGGCAGAAGAAATGAGGGATGAAAGAGAAGGAGACTGAGCTTCCTCTTCCCATAAAGGCCACATTGGTAGATGCAAAAGACAAAGAAAAACAGAGCTACAGTACAAAAATTGGCATGGGGACAAGACTAGTCACCCCTGTTGAGCGGATGAAAACAATGAGACACAAAAAATGGAAAGAATTGCCCAGTGTCTAAAAGCAAGCCAAGATTTTTTTCTTAGTGTCAGGTTATTTTGTGAAAAATTTTTCTTACTACTGGAATTACGCAAAAATAGAATGGGCTTCATTAGGAAATAATAGCTTTCCCATCACTAAAAGTCTTTAGGCCAAAGTTATATGACCATTTACTAGGATCAGTAAATTAGATTGGTCCATAAGCATTTATTTAGCACCTCCTCTCTTTCAGGCACTATTCAAAGTACTGGGGATATAGAAAAATAGTGCCTGCTCTCAAGAAGCTCACAGTCTAATGGAGGATATGCCATAGAAATACATGTTAGCAGGTGCTATTGTTCATGCTTCCTCTTTCCAAGAGGAGAAATGATGTCCTCACTTCTGCATGAATTCTATTTAAGTGAAACAGAGTTATACAAAGTCACTGACCTCACTCTCTCTTCCAGAGTCATCAAAGTCCAGTGGCAAGTGGCAAGACAGGATGGCCTGGGATGCAGTGAATAGCCCTGGCATCTTCCATGAAAAGCCGGGTGACAGGTAGACATCAGAGGTAAATGAGCAGCCCTGAAAAGGGCTCTGCAAGCCCTCATATCTAAGGTCCTAGTCCTCCCTGAACACCCCAGATACTTCATGGAAGTAGTTGCATGAAGAGAAGATAGAAAGTAATTGCAGAGAAGAAGGCAATTGCAGAGGGGCACCAGGAAAAACCTCCTGCAGGAAATGGGATATGAACTGTGTCTTGAAGGATGCCAATGAAGCCAGGTCAGGGAGGTGAGGAGGCAGAACAGAGGAAAGGCATGGAGAAGAGACAGACCATTCTGTTCAGGATACAGTATGTGGGCCACTATAACAGAATCAGAGCAGTACATGGAAGGGAATAAAATGTTAACAAGACTAGAAGGGGAGGAAGGGCTTTTAACTCAACAAGTACTTAGTGATTACTATGTGCCACAAAATGGGCACCTCGATGGCACAATGGATATAGCGAAGGGTCTAGATTCAGGAAAACTCTTCTTCCTGAGTTCAATTATAATCTCAGACACTTACTAGCTGGGTGACTTTGGACAAATTACGTAACTCTGCCTCAGATTCCTCATCTGGAACATGAACTGGAGAAGGAAATAGCAAACCACTCCAAAGTTTTTGCCAAAAAAAAAAAAATTCAAATGAGGTCATAAAGAGCCAGAAATATGGCTGAAAAACCTAAACACTAACAATAAAATGTGCCATTTATGTACACATAAATCTCTGGGGATATAAAGATTTAGAAGAAACCTTAGAGATCATCTAGTCTAATACTCCCATTTGATAGATAAGGAAATTAAGAAATAGGGAGGGGAAATGTGCAAAAGATGTCATTAAGTAGCCAAGAACATGAGGTTCATTACCCTTCATTACTAATGGTACCATTGACCCCAAGGGTCAGGGGAAGAGCCAGGGGGTCTACTCAGGATGTGCCTAGATATCCCACTCAAGCAGGATGCCTACTTAGGGCCCAGAATTCAAACCCAAGTGAGTGTCTGATTCCAAACCAAGGATCTGTGTATAAAACTGTGTCATGCTTCAGATCTGGACTTTGTTCAAGATGTATAGAGGATTCCATGTCCTGCATGGGTTAGATTAGGTGTCTTCTGAGGTTTCTCCTAGCTCTGAGATCCCGTGATTCTATACCCTAGGTCTTGAACCCAGACTCCATAACTCTCTGCCCACATTTCCCCCCCAGAAATTAAGATTAGGAATTTATGCCTGCAGAAAGCCAGAAACTCTGTGATAATGTAGAGAAGGCAGAACCATGAGAGTGTGGACAGCCCAGACTGCCCTCTGACCTTCTGATAGGGATTCCTCTCTTTTTTCTTTTTGTATAGAAATCCAGCCAGGATGCTTCTCAGCCCTGACTTTCAGAAGAAAAAAAATTTAAAAAATGAAGCTTCTATTCTAAGGGAGCTGTTGATATTTAAATATTGATATGGTAATTTAAGCCCATTGTCCCTCCTCACTCATGTGGAACACAGAGGGATTTAAATGTAAAAGATGTAATTTGGGTGTTTGGTTCTGCATTGCCAAGGAGAGAGAGGGAAGGGGGGTGCTCTGGGGAGGGGGAACTGCTGGCTGGTGGTGACATTTTCATGAGATTCCCTTGACACTTGAGTGTGCAGGTGGGCCTTGCTTTAAGGACCAGCAGCAATAACCCTTTATGTCCCTAGCACAATTCTTTTTTATAAAGAACAGCTCATATTTCTAAAGCACTTTACAATCACATAGTTCTTTCTTGTCCCAGAACAGTTTCTTTCAGGGGGCAGGATAGCACTGTGGAGCTTTTTGTAAGCAGGGAACCTGGGTTCAATCTTTTTTCCTTCTTGTTTTGTGCCTGTGTGACCCTGGGTAAGTTATAGCCTCTATGAGTCTCTGTTGAGCAAGCCCTAGCAAAGTGCAAGAGAGTTTAACAAAATAATAATAATATTTATTTCTATAGTAATTTAAGATTTGCAAAGAACTTACTACCCAGCATTCCTATGGGGCAGATATTTAGATACTATTAGTCCGTTGTTGCAAATGAGAAAACTGAAGGTCTGAAGGGATTGACCTGGTGTAGAAGTGAAGATGCTAACTTTGAACCTTGTGATCTTATAGCCTGGGGATTGGGTGGGGGATAAGGTGACTCTACCAAACAAAGAAACTGAGGCAATCTTTTGTCTATCAAAAGCACTCTCCACAGGGTCACTTTAAGCAAATAGCTTACTTAATTTTTTATTACTTTTTTAATTTTATTTTTTAAACCCTTATCTTCTATCTTAAAATCAGAAAAGTGTTAGGGCTAGGCAATGAGGGTTAAGTGACTTGTACTGGGTCACACAACTGGGAAGTGTCTGAGGCCATATTTGAATCCAGGAACTCCCATCTCTAGGTCTGACTCTCAATCCACTGAGCTACCCACCTGCCTCTTTACTTAATTCTTTTAGAAGAGAACTTGATGGGGGAGCTAGATGGCTTAGTAAATTGAGCTCCAGGTCTCATCTTTGGAGGATCTGGATTTTATTCTGGCCTCAGACAGTTCCTAGCTATGTGACACTGGACAAGTCACCATTTACCTAGCCCTTGGCTCTTTTTGTCTTAGAATAACAGAAAGTAAAGATTAAAAAAAAGAAAGAACTTGATTTAGAAAATACAATATATCAATAATATTTCAGTTATTGCGTGAATTCATTTACTTTCTGAGTCTTACTTTCCTCTAATGTCCAGGGAGAATAGAGAGGGTAACATGGTTTAGTGATTGCTAGCCTTAGAGTCAGAAAGACCTGAGCTCTAGTCCTACTTCTGACATCAACTAAGGAAATTTTCAGTACTCTGGGCAACTTTCTAAGACTAAATTAAGAACCAGGTGCCAGTCTGCATTGTTAGAGGTAGTCTTCTCATTGAGAGTTCTCTGTTGTTATTTTTCAGTCCTGTCTGACTCTTCATTTTTTAAAATTGAAACCTTTTATTTAATTACTCAATTTAGAATATTTTTCCATGGTTACATGATTCACGTTCTTTCCCTAACCTCCTCCCTCCCCCCAGTAGTCAATGAGCAATTCCGCTGGGTTTTACATGTGTCATTGATCAAGACCTATTTCCATATTATTAATATTTGCATTATGGTGATCATTTACAGTCTACATCCCCAATCATATCCCCATCAACCCATGTGATCAGGCAATTGTTTTTTCTTCTGTGATTCTACTCCCACAGTTCTTCCTCTTAATGTGAATAGCGTTCTTTCTCATAAGTCCCTCAGAAATGTCCCAAATCATTGCATTGCTGCTAGTAGAGAAGTCTATCATGTTCAATTGTGCCACAGTGTATCCATCTCTGTGTATATTGTTCTCTTGGTTCTTCTCCTTTCACTTTACATCCATCCCTGGAGTTCGTTCCAGTTCGGAATTCCTTCAGTTCTTTATTCCTTTGAGCACAATAGTATTCCATCACCAACAGATACCAGAATTTGTTCAGCCATTTCCCAGTTGAAGGGCATCCCCTCATTTTCCAATTTTTTTGCCACCACAAAGAGCGCAGCTATACATATTTTTGTTCAAGTCCTTTTCCTTATGATCTCTTTGGGGTATAAACCCAGAAGTGGTATGGCTGGATCAAAAGGCAGCCTGTCTGACTCTTCATGTCCCCATTTGGAGTTTTTTTGGTCAAGATACTGGAGTGGCTTGCCATTTCCTTCTCCAGCTCGTTTGACATATGAGGAAACTGAGGCAAACAGGGTGAAGTGACTTACTCAGGGTCACACAGATAGATGAGGCTAGATTTGAATTCAGAAAGATGAGTCTTCCTGATTCTAGCCCTGGTACTCTATCCACTTCTCCACCTAGTTGCCTTTTGGGAGTTCCCTATCCCCAAGGAAATCATGGGTCTGACAAGTATTATTATAACAATAATATTATTTTAGTAATAATAGCAATAATGGGGATAAACATTTTTCACTTTGGGAAAATAATTTAATCGATGACAGAAAAATATAACAAAAGTGGGCCAAACCAAGCCAGCCTTTTGCATTACTGCTGGAGAATTTTGAGATTGAAAGGAATTTTCTTCTACCACATAAGGAAAAGGATCATAAAACCATAGCTTTGGATCTTTAAGGGACTACAGGCCAAATAGTTCAAAACTTTCATTTTATTAATGAAGAAATGGAGATCTATAGATAAGGGAGATGATTTTCCCATAATCAAGGTGTGAATAGAATACAAATCTATGGACATTACATCCTCCATTCCTCTGAAGAAGAAATCTAGGAAATGGCAGTTCAGGGGAAAAAATGAATTTAAAGACAGCTGTAATGTCTAAGGGCCTCTCTTCCTGTCTGACTAGTTGGATCTGAATTTTAAAAGAGCTAAAATAGCTCCTGGAGCTATGAGCTATAAGAGCTGTTAATGTTAGATACACAGCATTTAAAATTGAAGCACCTGCAGGTTGTTTCTGGGACCAGACCAGAAGAAATATCCACAGATGACAGAATCATAGGAGACATAAAGGTCAATAGTAGAGGAGTGGACACCATCAATATGTAGATTAATAGTATCACCAGACTAAAAGATGACATTGGCAGCTCTGCTGGGATGGAAGCAGCAATACAGGAGACAGGGAAATATTTCCTCAGAGATTCTATCCTAAGACTATGGGTTGCTCTAGCTCTGCATGTTTTCCAGGACAAATACATTCCCCAACCCTCCTTTCATTTTCTCCTATCCCCTTCTCTATTTTTCCCTAGCTCCTGTTGCCTACTTGTTTCTCTCCACCCTCCTTCCTTGCCTGGTTATTTGATTCAAGACTACAGTAATATGCTTCCTAGTTTAGTGATGAGAAGCAGAGGACTGCAATGCCTTGGTTGGGGTTAAACAGCAGACAGTAGAGCAGTGGGGAATAAAAGATCCCTCTGAATGTGTGGGTTGGACTTAATCTTGTTGAAGAAGAAAAGAAAGTGAAAAAGTAAGAATGTGTATAGCAGGAGGCAGTGGGGATTTAGAAACATAGACAGAAAGGATAGAGAGACAGAGACAGAGGCAGAAAAGAAAGATTCAAAGAAAAGGAGACAAAGAAGAGGAAGAGAGATTGAGAGAAAAATACTAAAGGGCAGAGCATTCAGAAGTAGAAAGATGGATTGAGAGAAAAGGAGAGGAAGTATGCTTGTGTATAAGAGGGAAGAGGAAGAGAAGAAGATGGTGAAAAGGAGGGAAAAAGAGAGGAGGAGAAAGGAACAGAAAGAATTTGTGAGAGACAGAGATAATGGTGTCTGTGAGTGTGTGTGTGTGTGTGTGTGTGTGTGTGTGTGTTTGTGTGTGTGTGTAAAAGAGAATGGGAGAGAGTCAGTGGAGAAGGAAAGGGGAGGAGAAAGGAGAGGAGGGAAGCTGAGAAGAGGAGGGAGAAAAGATGTTTAGCACAGAGATCTGAAGGGGCTGTGGATGGAATCCAAGTCTGCCTACCCAACACCCCTAAACACTATTGTTTGTAATTCCCTGTCTGCATCAAAGGCAATTGAAGGTTTTATATCCCTGACAATTTTCTGTGGCTTCAATTTAAAAACTTCTCATGTCTTCTAAAAACAAAGAGACCTGATTCTGTGGATGAAGTCAGAGTAGACTGAGGGAGGGGGCTTTGGAGTGGGGCAAGGATCTCCACTCTAATGGAGACTTGTCACCCACACATTCACTTAACCTAATTCTCTCCTTCAAACTAAACCATCAGCCCTTCAAAAACAAGTTGGAGGAGGAAATTCTCTTCTTATTCCAGCTTTTAAGAAGGAACTAGTCATTCCTTCACAGGATATAATTGGGCAAGCTGGGAAGGACTTCTTCCTCCAGTCTTTCTGTGAGCCACCACCAATTTTTTCCATTTCCCCATCCCCTTTTTTCTCCACTTCTTCCTCCTTCTCTCTCTGGATCTCAGTTTCTCCATCCACAGAATGAGTTTATTTAGGTAGTTTCTAAGGCCACTACTACTTCTGATATTCTTTGTTTTATGATTGAATGCTGATATGTCTCCAGGGAAAGGGCCTTTTCTCAGATACCAATTAATTTTTTTTTTAAATAGCAAGACTTTTTTGCATACATTAAGAACAAAGAAATTTTCTACCCCAATTGAGAGAAGGGCATTTTGATCAAGCAGAAAATTTTTGATTGGGGGACATAGAGAGGCACATGGCACCAAGGCAGCAAAGAATGGAGGAAAGAATTCTAGACATAGAATCAAGGGACAGAAATTCAAATCACTTATCTATCACTTACTCCCTAGATGACTTTGTGATAGTTAGTTTCCCTCTTCAGCTCCTGTTTCTTTATCTATGAAGTAAAAAGGGTTAGCCTAGAAGACTTCAAAGGTCTCATCAAGCTCTACATTTATGGGTTAGTGATTTGATCTGAGATTGTGCTCCTCTTTTTTACCTTCCCATTTTGGCATCAGTCCGGTCCTATCAGGGGACTCAGAGAACCAAAGACGCAGGACCAAGGATGCTACTGGACTACAGTTGGTACTGAGGTCACTTGCAGTTGTAAAGCATCAACTCTAAGAGGAGTATTGCCATTCATTTATTCAGATTGCTTCTTAACATTTGCAAGGCTCCAAAAATATTGAATTCAATCATTACATATTCATTAAATAATAACTACATATGAATGACATGTCATGCTAGGTGTTAATGATTCAAAGACAAAAATGAAGTCATCTTTGGCCTTAAGATTTGCAATTTATAGTGAAATACAGTAATATTTTAGAGTGAAAGACAGCATGTACACATATATAAGGGAATAGAAAACATGAAAAATAAATGCAAGATTATTTGAGTGAAATTAAATTGTGTTGAATTGAGATCTTCTGCACTGAGGGAATCAAGATTTCCATGCAGAATGAAAAGAAGGTACATTCAGGTTTTCCCCTACTGCCTCAGTGTGGTAAATATAGGAATGGGGGCACCAGGATCTTAAATATTATACTAGTATTTAACAAGCTCTGGTTCATCCAACTAAACCAGAAAGGCTTTGAACACATGCGGCAATGGTCTACATACCTATTAAACAACTAAATGGAGTAATGGATAGGATTTTGGCCCTGGAATTAGGAAGACATGAGTTTAAATCTGATCTCAGACATACTTCAATCAATCAATCAAGAAATATTTATTAAGTACCTACTTTGTGACAGCTTCTGTTCTACATGCTGGAAATACAAAAATAGGTAAAAGACAGTTCTTTCCATCAAGGAGATTACAATTTAATGGACATTTACTATTTGTGTGACTTTGAACATGTCATTTTATCTCTACTTGTCTCAGTTTCCTCAGTTATAACATGAGGATAACACTAGCACCTACTTATCTCTTTGAGTTGTTGAGAATCAAATGATATAATATCTAAAAAGTGCTTAGTATAACACATTTCACATAGTAGGTGGTTAATAAATGTTTTTTTTCTTTCTGGCCTCAGACACATTCTAGCTGCATGATCCTAGACAAGTCATTTAACAGTATTTGCCTAGACCTTGCCCTTCTGTATTAAAGCTGTTACTAGAATGGAAATAAGGGTAAGAAAAGAATGGAATAGAATATAATCAAGAAGGAAAGGAGAAGAGGGGAGGGGAGAGAAGGAGTAGGATAGAGAGCAACCTGTACATCCTTACTATAAGGTACAACTCAAATTCCTTCCCTTTTCTGAATTCACCACAGGACATTTGTCCAATAAATTTAGTGCTTTTGTGGTTTCTCTTGATTTTGCAAAGGAAGCAGTGAAGTTCAGTGGTTTTCCTCTGATTATGCCTCTTTTGGGATATGGAACTAACCTATCTTTATTATTTTCATCACACATCTTTTTGTTTCTTCATTTTAATTCAAAATTGGTTATATACTGCAGCCTACTCATACCTACCTTACATTTCTCAGTTGTAAAATTCAGTTAAATTTTTTTTCTGCAGAATTCCATTACTTTTAGCCATACCATCTTGTATTTTAGTGAGCATCTTTGTGGTAGTTATTTGGTTGCTATTATTTTTATATAGGTGAATTCCAACTCCAAAAAACAGATGATAGATTTGGAGGAATGCAGGTCCTTAGTGTGGAAAGTTAGTTTAAAATAAATATGCCTTCAATTTAGGAAAAAGTTTAGGATAATTTCCTATGAATACCATACAGCTGAAACTTTTTAAAGGTTAGAATAGTGATGACTATATTATATGATCATTAATATCATTATGAGATAAAAACATGGATACATATGGCCCCTAAGATATTCACCACTCTCATGGAAAGTCAGTGCAGCATTCAAGCTACAGATGGATTTCTTATAGATGGCAGACAGATATTGTAACTAGACAAGAATCAGAGTTTTGAATCAAAAAAAAGGAGGAGGGAATGGTCTCAATTGTCTTTAGAAAAATGTATAGCTTTTTTAATGATAATAATGGTTGGCATTTATGCAGCACTTTACAATATGCTTTTGAAAGTTTGTCTTATTTGATTCGTATATAGAAGTGTCATGTGGAAGAAAGGGTCTGCAATTCTCATGATGCATGGGTTTAAAGAATGTTTTTCATTGACAGAATTTCTGAAGACTATTTCTTATAAGAGTGAGTGCCTATAATACAGGATGATTGAGTCATGAGATAAAAGTTCTACTTGATTGAAGGGGACTTCTGAGAAATAAGGGGAGTCATGTATGGGGGGGGGAAAGCAGTGGTGGTATTGAAAAGTACATTAATCTTTTACATAGTAAATAGGAGAAAGTATTAAAAGTATGCTGAGGGGGAGATACTGGGGCATTCTGTGAAAAGAAAATCATAGGCAAATTCATAGGCAAAACTGGTCCACCTTGGACTGGGCATATCTGAGATTTTGTCTTGGATTCTAAACATGGGAGGAAGAATCTAGTGGACATTCCCAACAGATCTAGAGAGGTGACTAGAGAAATCTTAAAGCATTGGTGGAGCGCTAGAGATTGCACAGACTTTGTTTTACTTCCAAGAAAGGAAAAAAAAATTCCTCATTTTTTCTGCTATTCACTTTGGTTTGCTACTCTAACGACAAGAATATATGTAGTGAGAATGTTTTCTAATTCCTTTAGTGACTTTTATCCTCTGAAAAAATATTTTTAAAATCTATATTCTTTAACTGCTTTGCTAGCCTAGCATCATAGGATCATTAATTTAAAAGGGCTTTGAATTTAGCTTCCTTTATTTTATAGATGAAAAATCTTAGACAGGAAGAGCCTGAATGACATGTAGAAGGACACACTTTCAGGGTCCGATGTAGGATTTGGATACACAACTTTCTGACTCTAAGGCCAGAGCCCCTTCCCCCTTGGCATATGTCTGGTACAAAATGAGTTTAGATGACTTTGGAATTGGAGCTGGAACCTAATGACGTATTCATCTTCTAAAATATCTCAGAATAAACTCAGGTTTTTATATGAATCCAGAGTTCAATAGCTACTTTCATAAATGAACATTTTAAATAGTATTTCACTGGTAATATATGACATTTCAAAGACTAACAAATATGTTGTCAGACAACCTGGTTCTAAATGCTGACCATTTAATATCTGTGACCTCAGGAAAGTCACTTAACTTTGCTTAGACCTCATCATCCTTCAAGATCCCATCAATCTTGTTATTCCACCTCATCACCATCTTCAGTCTTTCTTTTTTTTTAAGTTTTTTTAACCTTTAGCTTCTGTGTATTGGCTCCTTGGTGGAAGAGTGGTAAGGGTGGGCAATGGGGGTCAAGTGACTTACCCAGGGTCACACAGCTGGGAAGTGTCCGAGGCTGGATTTGAACCTAGGTCCTCCTGTCTCTAGGCCTGATTCTCAATCCACTGAGATATCCAGCTGCCCCCTTCAGTCTTTCTATTGGAGAGAGGAGTCATAAACTTCCAAATCTCCAGGAGGAAGTCCAAGTGAGAATAGCCCTTTCTTCACTTAACTGTACTACTGTTTCATATTTCTTCTTTTTTCAATTTTGTCTTGTATATTGTAAGCTTCTTTAGATCAAAGATGGTCTTTATACATATTTATCCACAGTACTCAACAAAATACAAGAATATGTGTCAACTGACTGCCTCTCTGGATTTAATTCTTCCTATCAGGAAAATCTGATGGTAGGACACATAGTCCATAGTGTCTTTGAGCTTTAAGTTTACATTATTTTATCATGATCTAATCAGAAAAAATTTTAAATATTTAATCATTATATGTAGGCAAATATATTGGCACCTTTATTGTAGTTATATGGGTCATATGTATATTTGTAAAGAAAAAAATCTTAACTAAAATATGAGAGGAATATCAATGACATATGGAAAGGAAATATTATTTATTAATTTTACAAGTGAGAACAAGAATATTCAGAATGGTGAGTTGAGTTACTCTAGATCACACAGTTATCAGCAAAGCTTATGTTCAAATCTATGTCTCTTGGATTATCTGAGTAAGGATTTTGGGAAAAAAGGATCTCCAAAGTTCCCTTTAGCCTTTTAAATGCTGTAATACTTTGACTTCACATCCTATGTTCGATCTGAAACAAAGAAAGCTCATTTCCCCTCTTCATTTAGTTATTAGAAGGTAAAAAATAAGACAAAAGAGTCTGTGCTTTCTGCCAACTCTGCCAGCCAACCCAACTTCTTTCCACCCTCCCTTGCTTGCTTTGTTAAGGAAAATGTTGATATGAGGAAGATCCAAGGCACTGTAGAGATTTCTCAGAATGGTTGATAACAAGAAAAGAGTGCATGAAATAGAGTAGGAAATAGAGAATCTCCAGATCAGAGATTTAAAGATAGAAGAGAACTTCAAAATCATCTAATCATCTAGTTCAATATTCTTATATTACATGTGAGAAAATTGAGGCCCAGAGAGGTTGTGTGATTTTCTAAAGTCAGAGTGGTAGATTCAGGACCTCACCCCAATTTTATTGAATTCAAGTTCAATATCTTCCTTATTACATCACATAGATTACTAGACCACGTTTTTTCATGAGAATTAATTGAGTTCCAGATCATCCCAGAGCCTCCAGAATAATAAATACATGGAAAGCAATTTGGAATTATATCTAAAACAGTCATTAAATTGTTCATATCTCTGACCCAGGTTTGCTCCTTCTATACCCACAAAGAGATAAAGAAAGAGAAAAATATCTGGATGTACAACAGTATTCATGTAAGATTTTCTTGTGGTGACAAAGGGGTGGAAACCAAAGGGATGATCATTAATTGTGGAATGGCTAACCAAGTTATGGTAAAAAATGTAATGGGATGTTACTGGGTCGTAAAAAATGACAGGGATAGTTTCAATGAAACCTAGGAAGGTTTGTAAGAACTGGTGGAGAGTGAAGTAAGCAGTGAGAAAAAAAAACTATAATAACAATTTTGAAAAAAAAATTAAGGATCTCATCAGTGTAATGACTAAGTATAATTCCAGAGGACAGATGTTGAATCGTGCCACCTGAAAAAGAGGTAATGGGCTCAAAGTGAAGAATGAGACAAGTGTTTGCACATGACTAGAGTAGAAATTTGTTTTTCATGACTGAATATTTAGTTATAATGTAATTCTTTCTTTTATTTATTTCCTAATATTAGGAGGAGGGTGAAAATACTTATTTGTATTCATTTAGAAATATATTTTAGAAAAGAAATAATAGAATGTTAGAAATGGAGAATTTCATCGAACATTTAATGGAGAATTTCAGAGCTGAAGAGGAAATTAGGGGGTATCTAATTCATTCATTTAATATATGGGTAAAGTGTGAAACAGAGAGATTCTGTGACTTGCCGGAGATCAGGCAGCAAATATATGATAAAAGCTAGATTCTAATCCTGCTCTTCCAATCTGATATTCTTTACATTATATATTTCTTTTGCCTCAAAAATAGGAATCTTAAAAGGTTACTTGGGAAATGAGAGGTTATATTTAGCATGTGAAATGTTCACCAGCCCTGCAGTCCCTTTAATGTATTTGAGGTTACTTCCCATCTTCAGAATGTCTAGGTTTCAGCTTGAAAACTTTATCCACAAGCCCAATTTACTTACAATATGTATGTGTATGTGTGCGTCTGCGTGATTGCTACTTAACTATTTCTGAAGTTCTAATTATTATTAATTTTAAAAATTCTGAATGGCCAGGGAAACCTTGCTCCATCCTATCCTCTATTTGACTATGTCACCAGAGTATTATTACATGGATTTTTGTCCTTGTACTCAATCTTAAAACGATCCTGTCTAAAATGTGGTACACCAAACAGATCTCAATAAAATCAAATTTAAATTGCTAGGATAGAATATAGAAAAAATATGCCTCTCAACGCCACCCCAAATTCAGTTAACCTGGAGTTTACTAAACCCCCCTTTCCCTCAATCTTTTTCATATTGTCATCTAGCCATGCTTCTTCAATCTGGTACTTAAACAGCTGTTTTTGGCACTCAAGATTGAGAGATTACACTTATCTCTATTAAATGTATTTCATCATGTAAGATTCACTTCATCCTTCTAGTCTATTGAACTATTTTTGGAACCCAACCCTATCATCCAAAATTTTAGCTACAAATTATAGTTTTTTGAGAAAAAGTATTGTTTTTTTTTTCAGATCTGATCTTCCTCCGTACAGCATATGATCTATACCTTAGCTATGTCTTTCTCTTTTAAGAATAACTTTCTCTTTCCCATCTTCCATTTTGGATATCCCATATCTCCAATCTGCTCTGCTAAGAATGTTCCAAGTTAGAGTATTCAGGTTTTTAACTGACTGCCATCTCCCTGCCTGTGTCCTCAGGGGTAGAAAAGCAATCTGATCTGTCTGAGTGACATCCTAACACTACCTAAAAATACCTGATTTCCTCTGATACCAGAAGTTTTTCATTGCATAGAAAGAAGACAGATTCAAAATCCCAATGGGAAGTTGGCATAATCATGCATCAAGTCCTAGAAGTATCCTTCTTTAAGACCAATGGGGATTCTATACTCCAGGGCCAAAAGAATACTTTGCATGAAAAGATGTTTCTGACATCATTCCTTCTCTATAATGCTTCACAGATGTTGGATCTGAACCAACCATGGCAAATTGGTGGACTGATCTAGTTTGGAAGCTATCTGATGTTTTTTGTGTGTTTTTTTTTCCATTTTGAGGAGGGTAGCTGCCCTAGTGTCCTTTCTCTGGTGTACCTTCCTCCATCTCTGAGCTACCTTGAGTGCTTCCAGTTTAGACATATAGTTAAATACAGAAAAAATATGTCCAATGGTTAATAGCTCTGACTGATCACCTGATGTTTAATCAATTAAAAGGCATGTATTAAAGTACTTGTATGTACCAGGCACCATGCTATGTATTGGATATTGACATGTATTTCAGCTGTGGAAAATTTGATATGTATGCTATCTGTGACTGCATATGAGACATTGATAAAAATGTTAAATAGCCCAAGACCTGATAGATATGTAGAGAACTCCACTAGAAACCACTCAACAAATTTACTTATTAATGACCAATTCTGTGACAATTAAATTGACCAACAAGGAATATATCTTATAATAGGGAAATTATAGAGAGAAGCTTAAGATGGAAAGTTGGCTTTAAAAAAGTGGCATTGGCACATGCCAGGAATTTTGGAGAAAGTATTCTAGAAGTCAGGGGGCAGAAAAAGAAAAACTAATGGATAGGCAACTGTCACTTGTTCCTTGGGTTTGGTCTTGGACTGTGACTTGGTTCTGGTTCTTAGTCTTGCACTGACACTTTGATCCTGGTCCTGCCTAAGCAGAGGGAAGAAGAGCTGCTTCTAGGAGTTTTACTTATCTCAAGTCTTTGGAGAACAAAGGACAACCCTTCAATCCTTCCCTGTGGTTCCTGATCAGCTGGAGAGCAGTTTCAAGGAGATCTGGTTATCCCTGCTGTCTGTGAATGTGTGTCAACTTGCCTGGGCTTTATTCTAAGTTAGGTTGCATTTTGGGGCCCAACTCAGGGTCAAACCCTGCTGAGTGAGCTCTGTCATCCTGAGCCACTGTTAACAAATCCTTGAAACCAACTTTTGGGAGTAAAAAAGGAGGATTTCTAGCCAGGCAGATCTTAGACAGATTTTTGGTATTTATACCAGATTTTTTAATGAAGTTTTGGATCTTAAAATTTTAAAACCAATCTTGGATATAACTATTAGAAAGGCTTTATTGTATTTAACATTAATAATCATACTACTAATATATCTTTAATACCTGAGAAAAGTTTTAATGGTATTTTTTAAGAAAGTAAATGTGATTGCATTGTTAGATCTAGGGAATAGTGAACTTAAACAGCTGGTTCTGAATTTGCAAGTTAAACTTGGGAACATGGAAACAAAATATATGGAATTATCTATAGGAAAAGGGATGGTATTACAAGAGATAAATAGAGCAGTAGGTGCTGAAAGCCAACAAGCCACAGAAGAAGAGGCTTTGGAAAACTTTCCTGCAACAATGTTTCCCCTCCAAGATGTCCCTTATATGTCCCCTGATGTGGGAATACTACATCTCAAATCCCATAAGAATTTTTGCCAAGCTGATTAAGATATGATAAAAAATGAACCCCAAAATTTGAAGAGGAACCAGTTGGCATTATCTGCAAATGTAAAAGGGTGATCAGGATCTTTGACCCTGATTTTCATGATTTTTAATTACTTATGGATGAGCTATTAACCAGGAAGGAAAAGCAGGGATTCATTGAGCTGATGAATAACAATACTTCTCTCACTCCATGGCCCACAGAAGATCCCCATTTTGAGATGAATTCCGTGGATACTTATCAATATTTGGGAAAGGCTAGGGAATCCATCTTAGAAGTTATGAAAACTAATTCAAAATGCTCGGGCACATGGACAAAATTTGAAAGACTAAGACAAGAGTCAGGTAAAACACCAGCTACATTTTTAGATAGGCTTATAGATTCTACAGAGAAATGACTTGATGTGGACATTCTTACAAAGGATCATATTGGCCATATTCGAAGGCAATTCATAAAGACTGCCTTCCCTTTGTAAGAAACATTTTTAGGAGCTGTTGCCCAAATTGGTAAAAATAGGTGTAAAAGAACTCGAAAGA
The DNA here is from genome assembly GCF_016433145.1 of Gracilinanus agilis. Classification (NCBI taxonomy): domain Eukaryota; kingdom Metazoa; phylum Chordata; class Mammalia; order Didelphimorphia; family Didelphidae; genus Gracilinanus; species Gracilinanus agilis. The sequence goes on along the minus strand of NC_058130.1, from coordinate 698,338,535 downwards.
ATAGCCAGTTATGTTTATCAAAGGGTAAAAGATAGACAGGCAGATGACAAGAACACTATCATAGATACTTTGATGAAACCATTGAAAAAAAAACCACAAGAAAAATGTAAGGATAATAAGATAAAAGAAATAAAAACCTTGGAAGCCCTAAGGTCTTACAAGCTGTCTAAAAATGATTTTACCAAGACAGTATAGGTAGAATCCCCTTAGATGTTTTTTTGTATAACCAGATAGGGCACATGATGAGAGAATGTCATTTTAGAGGTCAATTTTCAGGACAAGGGTTAGGGGAAATCGAGGCAACAATGTTAATAGCAATGGATATAGGCAGAACTCTAATAATTAAAACAACAGGTGCAATAACACATACTGAAGATAAGACTGTAGCTGCTGCAACCATGGATGTTGCCATAGGTCCTACAAGTCCCAGACCTACAGACAATGAAGGAATATGTCAAAAATGGAGATTGTCTTAAGTATTCTTAAGTGGTTGGGGGAAATTGCCACAAAGGGGAAATGCAGAAGGGAGCATGTGCATTGTGAAGATATGCACAGGATAGCACAGTTGTAGGAAATATAGATACTGATTGCAGGACAGAATTTAAAGATACAGTAACAGTAAATGTGAGCAATGGAATAGAAACAAGAGGAAGATGTAGTAAAGCAAATAAATCCTGGCAAAATAATAGCAGTTTTAAACTCTGGCAGTTTAGTGATGCAGAAGTAAATGGGGAGGTAGAATGTGACAGACAGGAATTAGAGATGCAATTCCCTGATTCTTCTGTTTTAGCTCCTGTTATACTGACACATTATCCACTGAATAGCATGGAACCCTAGGTATCACTGGAAGTAGGGGAGCAGATTTATGATTGTTTGGTGCATATAGGAGCTTCTAAATCTGTTTTGCAAACATCCCTTGGAGAGAGCAATTCTGTAGAAACTATGGTGGTAGTGAGAGTAACTGGGAGATCACAAAGGGTAAATAAATTGCAACCTAAAATTGTATCATTTGGTGCTTTATCTGTATAACCTTCCTATATTCTAATGCCCAGCTCACCTACGAACTTACTTGGCAGGAATCTCCTTTGTAAAATAAGGGATACTATTCAGTGTAAACCCTCTGGAGACATATCTTTAGAACTTCCAGAGGAATCCCTGAAAAATTTTCCAATGTTATTTTTAGACAAAATTGAGGCAGAGAGAGAAAGAGGATCAGTTTACCCTATACCAGATGATATATCAAATGGCATATGAGCATCTTCCTCTATAGATGTAGTCTTACTTAAATCAGCAACTCCTGTAAGGTGATTACAAAAAGGGGCCCTCTACCTTATATTCCTTAATATCCCTTAAGTTAACAGGCAGTAGAGGGCATAAGATCTATTACTGAATCACTGTTACAACAAGGCATCATAGTCCCGTGCATCTCAGAATTTAATACCTCTATACTCCCAGTTACAAAACCAAAACTAGATGAAAATGGGAGACAATGCTACAAATTTGTACAGGATCTGAGGGCCACACATTATGTTGTAAAATCCTACCCAATAGTCCCAAGCCCAGCTACAATTATCTCCTCAAAACTTAGCCATGCAAGATACTTCACAGTTGTGGATTCATGTTCCACATTCTTTTCCATACCAATTCATAAAAACTCAGAAAAGATTTTTGCTTTCATTTGGGAGGAAGTGATTGTTGGAGTTGTCTTCCACAAGGGTATTGCAAAAGCCCATCTCTCTTTTCACAGATCCTAATTAAAGATCTGAAGATTTGTTGATTTGAAGAGAGCAAGCTGATGCTCTTTGTGAATGACATTCTTCTAGCCTCTCCAAGTGCAAAAGTTTGTCTCAGAGATAGTAAATTTCTTTTGTTTGAGTTGTATAAATGAGGAAATAAGATCTCCAAAGTCAAGCTTTAGTGGTGCATACTTAGGGTTGAATATTTGGGGTTTGTTTTATCTTGGGGTTCAAGAAGTATTTCTCAAAAATGTATAGCTGATATACAAAAACTTATTGTCCCAAAGACCAAGAGACACCTAAAAACTATACTTGGGACAACAGGATTGTGTTGCCAATGGATACCTGAGTACAGTGAACTTATAGAACCACTGACATCTTTGACTGGTGATGCAGTATCAGAGCCACTCAAATTGAACCCAGAACATCTGCAGGCAATAACAAAATTAGAAGAAGCCATGCTTTCTCTTCCAGCCCTTGGGATTCCTGATTACTCTAAGCCTTTCATGTTATTCTTTAATGAAAGGAAAGGAGTAGCTTCAGGAGTTTTAGAATAGACCCTAAGACCAAATCACCATCCCATAGCATATTACAATGCACAGCTAGACTCCATCTCAGGGGGGATTGCTCCATGTTTGCATGGGGTTGCAGCTGTGGTATTGTTACTGCAAAAGTATGCAGATCTTATTCTTTGGTGCCCAGTTACAATTTATTGCCCACATCAATTAGAGCTCTTATGCTAAAGTACTTCACTCAGGCTTTCTCTGACCAATGTATAGCCAAGTATAATATATAATCCTTTTGGGGAATGAAAACATACAAATCAAATGTTGTAGTGTTTTAAATCCAGTGACACTGTTACCCAGAGTATCAACTAATGGGGAGCCATTGCATGACTATGAAGAGATTGTTCAGTTAGCAGAACAGCTGAGACAGGATTTAAAAGACAAACCAATTGACAATTCTGATCTTGTGCTTTTCGCTGATGGTTCTTCCTTCATGCAAAATGGTGTACGTTACATGGATGCAGCAGTGGTTACTGAATTTGAGACTTTGTGGTATGCTTCATTACCCACAAATATGAGTGCCCAAGGAGCAGAGTTAGTGGCTTTGAAACACACTTGCATATTGGCCGAAGGTAAAAGAGCAAATATTTATACAGAGTCTTGGTATGAGTTCGGAATTTGACATGCCACCAGAAAGCTCTGGAAACAGAGGGAATCCAAAACATCTAACAGTAAACAGATTATAACAGACTTGTTGTCAGCTATCCAAAAACCAAAGGAGCTAGCTGTGATCCATTTCCAAGGTCATTCCTTTGGCAAAGATCCAGTGTTACAGGGTAACCATCATGCTGATGTCACTGCTAGATTTGCAGCACAAAATGCTGCAGCTTACATAATGAATCCTCACTCCAAAAGTCAGAGTATCTCCAAAAAACATATTTGGTCAAACCCGGCCTCAGCCACTTCCCAGCTGTGTGACTCTGGGCAAGTCACTTGACCCCCATTGCCCACCCTTACCAATATTCCACCTATGAGACAATACACCGAAGTACAAGGGTTTAAAACAAAAAAAAACAAAAAAACAAAAAACAAAAAAAAAAGCATATTTGGACTATGGGATTCAGACATGGAAGCAGAAACTTGGAGCTAGGGAAGAAAACGGTGTTTGGGTATCATCCACTGGAAAGCCTATTTTACCAAAATCTTTTTACAATCATATCTGTCAGGCTATCCATAACAAGGGTCATTTTGGGACACAGACTATCACTAATACAATAAAAAAGGTGAATCACTCCTGGGATCGGCACAAATGTCAATAAGGTCTGTTTCAGTTGTTCTATTTGTCAGAGATTCAATAAGGGTGTAACTAAGAAAAAAAGGTCTAGGTAGGAGACTGTTAGCTTACAGCCCTTTTGAATGTCTGCAAATAGACTATATAAGTATGTTAAAAGCTATAAAATTTAAGTTTTGCTTCGTTTTGGTGGAAAAGTTAACTAGATGGCCAGAAGCATTTATACCTGCTAAAACTACATCAACTTTTACAGTTAAGATCTTCCTAAGGGAGATTATTCCACAATTTGGGGTAACATTTAAAATTGACTCAGACAAAGGGTCCCACTTCACAGATGGAATTTTAAAACAAGTCTATGAACATTTACGAATCTCAACTAAACATCATTTGTCATGCCATCTGCAAAGCTCGGGACAAGTAGAATATTTGAATAAAGAAATCAAAATGATATGTGGGAAACTTTGTATCGAGATTCATTTAAAATGGCCAGACATCTTACCCTTGGCACTATTCTATAATCATACAAGAGAATGTGCAGATAGTCATATTTTTCCCTATGAGCTTTTGTTTGGTCGTTCACCACAACAAGCAAAGACTTGTAAAACTGCATTTGCTTCTATGTTAGGAGACATGCACATTTCATCTTACATAACTGTCTTGCAAATAGGATTAAGGAATTTACATGATATGGGAATTCTAGTTCAGACTGCCTCTGGACTATTCACTATACAACATAAAGCCAGGTGACTCAGTTTACATCAGCAATTTTGGCAAAACTTCAGCCACACAACCATCTTGGATGGGTCCTTACACAGTAGTTTTAGTTTCACCTTCCTCTATAAAAGTCTTAGAAAATGAATCATGGTTCCATTGCTCCCATGTTAAACTAGTTCTTAGGGAAGAAGGCAGAGTGCCAGAAGAAGAAGAAGACATAGACATACCTGAGAGAATTTCATCAGCCAACATGGTTGCAGTCAGAAAGACCATGGAAAAGGAGATAGAGTCAGCAGAAGACGACTAAAGATAGAAGATAGCACAGCAGTGTCAGAGAGGAGAAATCAGCAGACCAGATACTGACAAAGCTAACAGACTTTGCACATAAATTCAGCACATAAGAAGGCACATGAATTATGGACATAAATTATAAGATAATGTGTCATTTAACACTACACAATTTTCCACTATAGTCAACTACACATAGTACTATGAACTAGTATGAAGATAGAAGACAGAGACAATAGAAAAACATGAGAAAAGGAGTATCTGAAGATTTGATGAGTATGGTTACATCCAACATGCACATTTAGGGCACACGAATCACAACTTGCCGTAAGATTTTTACCAGGTAGTCACATTCATATAAATAAATTGATACATATGAATAGCCTGGTTATAAAATTGGTCACTTTACACAGTAGTTCCAAGAGGTCTTACCTAAATGGAAAGTTTTGGTTTTAAAGACATGCTCTTCAGGTAACATCAGGATACATATAGATCTTTATACAAATTATAGTATTGTCAGAGGGAGGGCATTTACCTTCATGATACATATATGTAAATATTTGTATATACTTCTATATAATTTGTAAAATATTTTGTAGATAAAATAGGTAAGTGTGAAAAAAGTGTGCAAAAATATAAATAGTGTAAATTGGTACAGTAATTTGAATAGGATCTGTATATATCTGTAAATTTATGTATATTTTGTATATTTAATTGTGAATAGTTGTAGGAGTATGAGAGTTAATTATTTTAGATATCTTTATATATTTGAATAGAAATCCTTATGCACATATATAAATATGTATGAATTTTTGTAAATTAGCTATGTACATAGTTATAATGTTATAAAAATTATATTCTTAGCATAGGAGACTCAATTTTCAAGTTTTCTGTAGAGAGTTTATATTTTCTGCATTAGATAAGGGTTTAGTACCAAGAAAATTTTGTTAAGAATAGTTTGAATGAGATTTTTTACATGCAGTTTACATAAATTTTTTGCATAGTTTTTTTCTTATTGTTTGATTAAACAGATAGATTTTGTTTTTTAAAAGTGTAAGCTACATTGAGTTTTTGTAATATTTTTTCTTTTTTTTTCAACTTTTACTAGATTGTTATAAGATAATATTTTTAGATAAATTTGTTTTAATGTATTACTTTAGTATGGTAGCATATCCTTTTTTAACAACTGTTTTGGAAAAATTTTGTATCTTGCATTTTGCATTTTATTATTGTATTATTAGTTTGTATTTGGTTTTAAATTTTCTACTATTATGTTGTTTTTGCAAATGTTTGTATTTTAATTTTGCTTTATGTTAAACTACTTATTGTATTTCCCTTTTTTCCCTATCTTACATCCCTAGAGTAAGGTAGTGGATAAGAGTAGGAGAGAGAGATAAATAGAGAATAGAATTGTTTGTTTATTATTTTGGGGTAGCATAATAAAATAAGTTTAGAATAAGGAGATTTATATATTTATTGGTGATCATATGATAAATTTTATTCAACAAATATGCTCAGATTATCAGAGGGAGGGATGTATTTGGGAAATTATAAAGAGAAGTATAAGATGGAAAGTTGGCTTCAAGAAACTGACATTGGCACATGCCAGGAACTTCGGAGGAAGTATTCTAGAAGCCAAGGGGTAGAGAAAGAAAGGCAAACTGATAAACAACTGTCACTTGGTCCTTGGTCTTGGTCTTGGACTGTGACTTGGTTCTGAGTCTTGGTCTTGAAGCATTGACACTTTTAACCTGGTCCTGCCCAAGCAGAAGGAGGAAGAGCTGCTTCTAAGAACTCTTCCTATGTCGAGTCTTTGGAGAACAAAGGACAACACTTCAAGCATTCCCTGTGGTTCCTGATCAGCTGGAGAGCAGTTTGGAGAACTGATTATCCCTGCTGTCTATGAGTGTGTGTCAACTTAGGTTGGTCTGTGGGGCCCAACCCAGAGTCAAACCCTGCTGAGTGAGCTCTGTCATTCTGTACCACTGTTACCAAACCCTTGAAACCAACTTTTGGGAGTAAAAAGGAGGATTTTTTAGCCAGACTGATCTTAGACAGATTTTTGGGTGATTAAGTTAGATCAGGAAGAGTCAGTGAGGGAGAAGAAACCAAATAAATTTTTTTGTGACAAATGTAGGAAGACAGGTGAGAGAGCAGAAAAATCAGAAGTAGGAACACCTCTTTTCCTAATCCTCACCTCCTAATTTAATTTTAATTAAAGAGATTTTTTTGTATATCAAAATATCTCTGGTTTCAGGGCCTTCCACACTACTGACTTAGTGAGGGAAAGTGGAAACCTGCTTCCCTTTCATTAGTAACAGCCAAGATATCAAAAATTACAGCTGAGTATCTAGACAGTTTCCTAGGCTAAATTAACATCTATCCACTTTGGTCCCTTTTTACTAATCTGTTTTTTCAATCTTTATATGAATGTTATCTGGCCCACATTTATTCATCTTATGTTCAGTGTAAACATGAAATACTTTGTCATAATCTGCAGTTAAAAACTACATAAGTGAAATACCCTACCTTCAGTTTCCATACCAGTCTATTGACCCCATTAAAGGAAGAAATATCATGATCTCTGTTTGAGGAGATTGAGCTGGCTATTTTAATAGTAACCATTAAAGTAAGTCCTAAGAATAAGTTCTATGTACCAGGAGTACATAGATGCTAAAGGACTTCTCTAAGGTTATAGAAATGGAACATAAACACAAATCTTCCTGAACCCAAACCTACCCTTCTGTCTGCTCTCACACAATGGCTGAACATTATAATTAGCACAGATTGAATTAGCAGGGGAGTGAATTGTCAAAGGAGACCTCAAAACATCAAAAGAAGTTGGATTAGATGACCTCTATGATCTATTTAAAAAATAGAGCTTGATGTTTCTGAGATTCTGGGATTCTAATTAGAATGTAAGACTAGAATTCTTTGTGCACATTGAATAAAAGAGAATCTTATGCACTTGATGGTGATGGGAGACAGGTGAGGAATGGAGAAATGGAATGGAGATACTGAAGACAGACTTCACCCACTTCTCAATTTTTCTGGCCTTATAGTATGTAATTTTCTTAGTGTCAATATTGGGGGAGACTAGGGAGGGCAGAGAGATTTCAATTCTAAAATGCAAAAGAAAGACTCAATTAATGTACACACTGTGAACTGCAGAAGTTCCATTCAGCAAAGCTGTGTAAACAAGTGTTCACGTTGGACTCTGGCAAACTATCCCCTGTCTGATAAGTAAATTGAAAGACTGAAGGTTCATTATTAATTATAATAATCCCTTTCATTTGACTAGGACTTTATGAAGGTTTTCAGGTGACCTTTCTTCTGTGTACCCCCTTGAGGTAACCAGGGCAACAGTTTTTACCTTAACTTCATAGGTAAGGAAATAGTTGCCTAGAGTTGTGAATTGACTTTTTTAAGAACACAGGTTAGCTGTTGAGTCTAGACCAGGGTTTTCAGCTCCTTGGCCAGTGCTCTATTTGCTGACACCTAGTATCCTCTGAAATCTAAGGTTCAAACAGCCTTGTCTTTTAAGAATTTGCTCTTCAGACTTCCGGGTAAGATGGCGGCAGTGTAAGGAGCAATTGCTTGATCTCTCCTGACCGAACCATACAGGACCCCTCAAGGGGAAATAAAAACGAGTCCAGAGGAACGAAGGAACCCCAAAACAGGGTGCAGCATTGAAGGTACGCAGAATCGGGGCATTTCTACGCTATAAAGGGGTGAAACAGCTCTCACTAAAACGCTAGAGGAAGAAGCCCCTCCCCCACCCCCCACACCGCACACCTCTCACAACGCCAATGCACTAGCGGATAAACAGGACTGGGGCAACCAGATAATCACTGGCAGCCCCAGAGCCTGTACCTGTGTGCTGCAAGAGGAGGGACCCCAGGTGGCTGGGGGCGCACGGACATGGATGAAGGCACCCCCTCAGGCCTGGACAAAGGCCCCTAAAACATGGCCTTTCCCAAGCTCTGAAGGCATCGCCTCAGGTGTGAATAAAGATCTCCAGCCCACTGACTTTCACTACCTTCTGCGGGGGTGAAGTCAGGGCCCTAAGAGCATCTGCGCAGGCAAAGGCAGTGCCCTAGGCTTGGATAACGATCTCCAGCCCAGGCTTGGACCTCCAGTGAGGACCGGGTGCAGACGAGAGCACGGCTGTGGAAGCAGCCCCAAAGACTGCTGAAGGAACCTCGGGCAGAGGGGCAGACTGGGAACTACCAGGAGGCCTGACCCCGAGAATAAGGAGACCTGAGCCCGGAGCTTGCAAGGCCCAGGCAGACCCTGAGTGCAAAGACAAAGCTGAAAAGGGGCGGGGCCAACAATGGCCAGCAATAAGGAAGTCCAGAAGAAAAAGACTATCAAGAGAAATTCTGGAACACTGGACAATTTCTACACAGAGAAAATCCAGACAACAGAGGAGGGAAAACAAAAACCCAAACCTCCCCAAAAAAATGAAAGCTGGTCACAAGCTATGGAAGAGTTTAAAAATGAAATGCTGAGGAAGATGGAAGAAATCTGGCAAGAAAATAACAGTTTAAAAGGCAGAATTTCTCAATTGGAAAGTGAGACAAGACAACTGAAGACCAAAAATGACCAGATTGAAAAGGAAAACCAAAACATTAAAGCCGAAAACCAAAACATTAAAGCCAAAAACCAGTCCTTAAAGGCTAGAATCGAATATGTAGAAACCAATGATCTCTCAAGACAACAAGAACAAATAAAACAAAGTCAAAAGACTGATAAAATAGAAGGAAACATGAAATATCTCAATGAGAGAGTGACAGACCAAGAAAACCGGTCTAGAAGAGACAACTTGAGAATCATTGGTATTCCAGAAAAGGCAGAAATTAATATAAACTTGGACTCCATACTTAAAGAAATTATTCAGCAAAATTGCCCTGAAGTTCTACAACAAGAGGGCAATATAGACACTGAAAGGATCCATAGAACACCCTCTACACTGGACCCAGAAAAGTCAACACCCAGAAATATAATAGCGAAATTGAAGAGCTTTCGAGTTAAAGAAAAAATCTTACAAGAAGCCAGAAAGAGACAATTCAAATATCAAGGAGCACCAATAAGGATCACACAGGATCTGGCAGCCTCAACACTAAAAGACCGCAAGGCTTGGAATACAATATTCAGAAAGGCAAGAGAGCTGGGCCTTCAGCCACGAATCAACTACCCAGCGAAACTAACCATATACTTTCAGGGGAAAGTATGGGCATTCAACAAAATTGAAGAATTCCAAGTTTTTGCACAAAAGAGACCGGGACTAAATGGAAAGTTTGATACTCAACCACAAACATCAAGAGAAAGATGAAAAGGTAAATAAGAAACAGAGGGAAAAGAAAGAAAACTCATAGTCTTTTAAGCTTGACTCTTTAAGGGCATAAATAAGATCTAATTATCTGTATTACTAGGTAGAGAAATGCTATGTGTAATTCTCTGTAGTGAACTCTATACATTATTATAATATTCACTACTATAGCAACCAGAAGAATAATTCATAGGGAGAGGACAGGATACTAAATGGCCTAAGAAGACATGGGGGGTGGGAAAGAGGGGGGGAATAGTAGGGGACACTGAGAAAAATCCGAGTAAATAAGAAAAATAAGGTATTCTATTACACACAAAGAGGGCATGGGAAGGGGAGGGGATGAATAATATCATAAGAAGGAGAGGAAGAGAGCATAATCAAACCTTACTCTCAGTGTAATCAACCCGGAGAAGGAAGAGTAGCTTTATTACCCATCCGGATAAAAAACTCTTATCTAACCCTACTGAGAAAGTCAGAAGGGATAAAACAAAGGGAGCAGGGGAGTGGGGAGGCCAAAAAGGGAGGGAAGAAGAAGGGGGAGGGAATTCATTTGGTCTTTAAAAAAACAAAAAGAAGGGAACAACAAGGGAGGGGGAAGAAAGGGAAGTCAATCAAGGGAGGGGATAAGGGATACTGGCTCAAAGCAAACTACTGGTGTAAAAGAAAATAGTGCAATAAGAAGGAGTGGGTCTAGGGGAGGATACAAAAAATGTCAGTGAATACACAACTAACAATTGTAACTCTGAATGTGAACGGGATGAACTCACTCATAAAACGGAAGCAAATAGCAGAGAGGATCAGAAACCAAAATCCTACCATAGGTTGTCTACAAGAAACACATATGAGGCGGGTGGACACACACAAGTTCAAGGTTAAGGGTATGAGCAAAATCTTTTGGGCATCAAATGAGAAAAAGAAGGCAGGAGTGGCTATCATGATCTCTGACAAAGCCAAAGTAAAAATAGATATGATTAAAAAAGACAGGGAAGGTCATTACATCCTGATTAAAGGCAGTATAAATAATTAGGAAATAACACTGCTCAATATATATGCACCAAGTGGTATCGCAACCAAATTCATAAAGGAGAAACTGGCAGAGCTCAAGAAGGAAATAGATAGTAAAACCATAATAGTGGGAGATCTAAATATTCCTCTTTCAGATCTAGATAAATCAAACCAAAAAATAAATAAGAAAGAGGTAAGAGAGATGAATGAAGTCCTAGAAAAATTAGATTTAATTGATATGTGGAGAAAAATAAATAGGGACAAAAAGGAATACACCTTCTTTTCAGCTGCACATGGTACATTTACAAAGATTGACCATGTAATAGGGCATAGAATCATGGCAAACAAATGCAAAAGAGCAGATATAATAAATGTAACCTTCTCAGATCATAATGCGATAAAAATAATAATCAGTAAGTGCACCTGGACAGGCAAGTCAAAAACCAATTGGAAATTAAACAATATGATGCTTCAAAACCAAATTGTCAAAGAAGAAATATTTCTCATAGAAACAATCAACAATTTCATTGAAGAGAATGACAATGATGAGACATCCTACCAAACTCTGTGGGATGCAGCCAAGGCAGTACTCAGGGGGAAATTTATATCCTTGAGTGCATATATTAACAAACTAAGGAGGGCAGAGATTAATGAATTGGGCATGCAACTCAAAAAATTAGAAAGCGAACAAATAAAAAACCCCCAGATGAAAACTAAATTAGAAATACTCAAAATTAAGGGAGAAATTAATAAAATTGAAAGTAAAAGAACTATTGAATTAATAAATAAGACTAGAAGCTGGTATTTTGAAAAAACAGATAAAATAGACAAAGTACTAGTCAATCTAATAAGAAAAAGGAAAGAAGAAAACCAAATTGACAGTATTAGAGATGAAAAGGGAGACCTCATCTATAATGAAGGGGAAATTAAGGCAATCATTAAGAACTATTTCGCCCAATTATATGGCAAGAAATATAACAATTTAGGAGATATGGATGAATATTTACAAAAATATAAATTGCCTAGATTAACAGCAGAAGAAATAGAATACCTAAATAATCCCATATCAGAAATAGAAATTGAACAAGCCATTAAAGAACTCCCTAAGAAAAAATCGCCAGGGCCTGATGGATTCACAAGTGAATTCTATCAGACATTCAAAGAGCAACTAATCCCAATACTATACAAATTATTTGATATGATAAGCAAAGAAGGAGTCCTACCAAATTCATTTTATGACACAAATATGGTACTGATTCCAAAGCCAGGGAGACCAAAAACAGAGAAAGAAAACTATAGACCAATCTCCCTAATGAACATAGATGCAAAAATCTTAAATAGAATATTAGCAAAGAGACTCCAGCAAGTAATTAAGAAGGTCATCCACCATGATCAGGTGGGATTTATACCAGGAATGCAAGGATGGTTCAACATTAGGAAAACCATCCACATAATTGACCATGTCAACAGTCTAACAAACAAAAATCACATGATTATCTCAATAGATGCTGAAAAAGCCTTTGACAAAATACAGCATCCATTCCTATTGAAAACATTGAAAAGTATAGGAATAGAAGGACCCTTCCTAAAAATAATAAACAATATATACCTAAAACCATCAACAAGCATTATATGCAATGGGGATAAATTAGAAGCCTTCCCAATAAGATCAGGAATGAAACAAGGATGCCCATTATCACCTCTATTATTCAACATAGTACTAGAAACACTAGCAATAGCAATCAGAGAAGAAAAAGAAATTGAAGGTATCAAAATAGGCAATGAGGAGACTAAGCTATCACTCTTTGCAGATGATATGATGGTATACTTAAAAAATTCTAGAGAATCAACTAAGAGGCTGGTAGAAATAATCAACAACTTTAGCAAAGTGGCAGGATACAAAATAAATGCACATAAATCATCAGCATTTCTATACATTTCCAACACATTAGAACAGCAACAGGTAGAAAGAGAAACACCATTTAAAATCACCCTAGACAATATAAAATACTTGGGGATCAATCTAACAAAACAAACACAGCAATTATATGAAAACAACTGCAAAACACTTTCCAAACAAATAAAACTGGATCTAAACAATTGGAAAGCCATTGATTGATCATGGGTAGGACGAGCTAACATAATAAAAATGAACATACTACCCAAATTAATTTACCTATTTAGTGCCATACCTATCAAATTACCAAAAAACTTCTTTACTGAATTAGGAAAAACTATAACAAATTTCATTTGGAATAACAAAATATCAAGAATATCAAAAGAAATAATGAAAAAAAATGTGAAGGAAGGGGGTCTAGCAGTACCAGATATTAAACTATACTATAAAGCAGCAGTCATTAAATCAATATGGTACTGGTTAAGAGATAGAAGGGAGGATCAGTGGAATAGACTTGGTGTTAATGATGTCAGCAAGACAGTGTATGATAAACCCAAAGAGCCCAACTTTTGGGACATGAATCCACTATTTGACAAAAACTGCTGGGAAATTTGGAAAACAATATGGGAGAGATTAGGTTTAGATCAACATCTCACACCCTACACCAAGATAAATTCAGAATGGGTGAATGACTTGAATATAAAGAGGGAAACTATAAATAAGTTAAGTGAACACAGAATAGTATACCTGTCAGATCTCTGGGAAAGGAAAGATTTTAAAACCAAGCAAGAGTTAGAGAAAATTACAAAATGTAAATTGAATGGTTTTGATTATATTAAGCTAAAAATCTTTTGTACAAACAAAAACAATGTAGTCAAAATCAGAAGGGAAACAACAAATTGGGAAAAAATCTTTATAACGAAAAACTCTGACAGGGGTCTAATTACTCAAATATACAAGGAGTTAAAGCAATTGTATAAAAAATCAAGCCATTTCACAATTGATAAATGGGCAAGAGACATGAATAGGCAATTTTCAGGTAAAGAAATCAAAAGTATCAATAAGCACATGAGAAAGTGTTCTAAATCTCTAATAATTAGAGAAATGCAAATCAAAACCACTCTGAGGTATCACCTCACACCTAGCAGATTGGCTAAAATGAAAGAAGGGGAGAGTAATGAATGTTGGAGGGGATGTGGCAAAATCGGGACATTGATGCATTGCTGGTGGAGTTGTGAAATGATCCGGCCATTCTGGCTGGCAATTTGGAATCATGCTTAAAGGGCTATAAAAGAATGCCTGCCCTTTGATCCAGCCATACCATTGCTGGGTTTGTACCCCAAAGAGATCATAGATAAACAGACTTGTACGAAAATATTCATAGCTGCGCTTTTTGTGGTGGCAACAAATTGGAAAAGGAGGGTATGTCCTTCAATTGGGGAATGGCTGAACAAATTGTGGTATATGCGGGTGATGGAATACTATTGTGCTAAAAGGAATAATAAACTGGAGGAGTTCCATGCAAATTGGAGAGACCTCCAGGAAGTGATGCAGAGGGAAAGGAGCAGAACCAGAAGAACATTGTACACAGAGACTGATATACTATGGTAAAATCAAATGTAATGGGCTCCTGTAGCAGCAGCACTGCAATGACACAAGACAGCTCTGAGGGATTTATGGTAAAGATGCTACCCACATTCAGAGGAAGGACTGCAGGAGAGGAAACATATAAGATAAACAATTGCTTGAATGCATGGACTGAGGCGGACATGAATGGGAAATAGACCCTGAACAAGGACACTTGTTACAACCAGTGGAAATGTGCGTTGGCCATGGGTGGGGGGAGAGCTGGGGGGGGTGTGTGAAGGAGAAAGTAGGGGCATAAAGTATGTAAACAGATTTAAAATGAATATTAATAAATGTCAAAAAAAAGAATTTGCTCTTCACTTAGATTCATTGGTCTTCAATGGCTTCTTTCAACTTATAGCACTAACCCTAATTTTTTCTACATGGCTGAAAAAACACATAATCTTAGAGTTGGAAGGGGCATCACTCTCTATCTATGTCAATACATGACTGAACAAAGTTCCTTTCTATCATCTACCTGCTATAAGGATGATATTAGAAAATAACTATTATTTTATTAGTTTAAAGATAAGTAGAGAAGCTGGCTTAAGGAAGAATTGGAATTTCAAGTAGAGCTGAGAGAGAGTATTAATTTCAACTGCTGGCAGTTATAATCATTTTTTCTATGACAATTATACTCTCTGGGTGTGGCATTTGGACAGTTGGCTTCTGACAGTTTTGACAGAACCACACACACAGGTTCTTTTCTCTCACAGGGCTGGAGAAGGTAACATCTTTGCCTCTTTCTCTGTTTTAGTGAAAGACTAGAAGAAGTGGTGTGTTTTCTTTTCCAACTTGGGAAACACTATTCATTTATCTGTTACTGTGTATAGATTGGCTAAACTCTGAAAAGGCCAAAGAAAAGTTGGTCATTGGTTTGGACTCTGAGTCTGGTAAGGCTCAGAGTCCTAACCTGATTTTTGTTGAGACTCAACCAGCTAGCCTTAATTATCTTTATAACTTAAAGGAGAGTGGTTAGGTTTATTTAGAATAGTAAAATTTTGGGTAGTTAGATTAGGGAGGATTAGTGTAGCCTGTGAACCACAGGAGAAGGGGTTCCTTGCTGAACCTTGGAGTTTATTTGGGTGGAGTTCGAATCCCTTAGAATTAGAAATCCTTTTATCCTTATATATATTTTAATAGTTAATTTTCTTAAACAAGAGTCTTTTTAGTGTTCCTTGAGCCTGGCCTGAAGGGAAGTTCATCTTTGAGTTTCACTTCACTTTACCACTGAAGATACTTTTGATAATGCCTATCAAAAGTATCAGAATCAATTTTCAACCTTTATTTTCCTCCTACCAGGCTTGCCTGTTTTATTTTTAAACTGCCAAGTGGTCAACTAATCATTGCTTAAAGATCTGCAGTGAAAGGGAACTCAATACCTCCTGAGCCAATCCATTTTGCATTTTCTTGACTATAATTGTTAGAAAGTTTTTCATTGCCACAATCTAAATGTATCTCTATAAAATATGTTCATTTCTGAAAGTTTTCTGAGGCAACAGATAATGAGTTTAAAGTCCTATTCTGTATGATAGTCCTTAAAATAATTGGAGAAACCTATCATGTTCCTGCTATCCAGGCTTCTCTTCTCCAAGATATATATTCAGTTCAAATTGCCTTTATATGGCATGAACTTGAGCATATTCCCTAGTTCATTTCCATACTTCTTAACATTCTCTAGTTTGCCAATATTCTTCCTAAATCATGGTACATAGAACTGAACACAATACTTAGAACATCGTCTGACTAGGGTATGGTACAGAGAGAATTTCTTTTTATACTACTAAAGAGTGTATTGTACTAGCTTTCTTGGCAACCATATAATACTCTTGATTCTGTTTGGGCTTTCAGCATATTCTTTTCAGCATCGTTATGCAACTTTGTGTTGGCCATCTTGGTTTAGAAAAATTAATTTCTTTGAAACCATTTTAGGATTAATTTACTTATTTCAATATTACTCCTATAGTATTCTCCTATGATACAGTGGCAAGGCTTGGATTTAGTCAGTGTGCATGAATTCAGGTCTCTCCAATATTATTTATTATTTTTTTGACCTTGGGAAAGTAAAAACT
Source organism: Gracilinanus agilis (assembly GCF_016433145.1). NCBI lineage: Eukaryota > Metazoa > Chordata > Mammalia > Didelphimorphia > Didelphidae > Gracilinanus > Gracilinanus agilis. The sequence goes on along the minus strand of NC_058130.1, from coordinate 698,322,068 downwards.
CTGGATTTCAGTTTCCTAATTATAATGAATAAAATTATTTGAAGTTCATATCTTAATCTTAAAATGATTATTAAGTAGCAAAAAGGACAGAGAGAAAAAAGCACACTGTGAGCAGCTGAGTAAACCCAATGATGGCCTTCTGAGCTCACAATTTCTTTTTTTTTTTTTAACCCTTGTACTTTGGTGTATTGTCTCATAGGTGGAAGATTGGTAAGGGTGGGCAATGGGGGTCAAGTGACTTGCCCAGGGTCACACAGCTGGGAAGTGGCTGAGGCCGGGTTTGAACCTAGGACTTCCTGTCTCTAGGCCTGACTCTCACTCCACTGAGCTACCCAGCTGCCCCAGAGCTCACAATTTCTAGAAAAAGTACTTACTTCCTCTCCCCTTCATTTGTTTACGCTCTTTATAATGTGCCTTTGTTTACACTCTTTATAATGTGCCTATAATGTGATTGGAGGATTCAGATCTCAATCAGGACAAGAAGGGGAAATTCTGAATACCAAGGGCTCTTCTGATAATCCAGAATGCCTGAGTGGCAAATATGCACTCTAAGACATGGTCTATGGCCAGGCTTTCATTGCTTCATCTCTCAAGAGAGTTAAATGCCTGCTCTGCTCATCCTTAATCCTATCATCTTTCACAAAGACCACAACAAAGTGAAAGAGTACCAAACTCATTTTAATAACCTTGGGGAGAAAGAGTTTGAGTTCCAGTATAGAATAAAAGTATTTTTCAGGGGTCCTGAAAATTATTTCACAGAAAAGATCCCAATTCAATATTAATTTTCCACATCATCTATTATAGGTTTGGAATAAAAGAGTTCTAAAGTTCTTTTCAATTCTAATCCTCTAAACTCTTTCTGGTGTTCTGTCTTCCCCTTAGACTTTAGCGACATTGCAGGACTTCACAATTAAAATAGCTTAAGGTCTACATGTGAAAATTTATTTCATATGACATAGTTTTTGAAGGATCATCAAAATGCAATCCTGGAAAATACCTCAAGGATATTCTAGTTCAAACACCTTCTCCTCCCTCTTCCTGTTTATGAATAAATTGGTAAAGAAGTATAAAATTTTCTTTTTCTTCAATTGATTTTCCAGTTTCTTCAGTTCTTCAATCCACCAACTGATTTCTCATTTGAAGATAGATTAGTCCAAAAACACAGTTCTGAAAGAAATACAGAATTGAAGGGAGATGTCCTGAATTTGAATGTTTTCTTTCCCATCAAATTTCTGTATGATGCTATCCAGACAATTTGACCGCTATGAGTTTAAGGATTCTCATCTTTAAAATATAGGTTAGGACATTGAAAAGCTTTTTTACTAACCAAAGCAAGTCACTGGGATAAACAATAAAGTTCTTGAATGGGATGGGGTGTGTGTTTGTGTGTGTGTGTTACACATTTCTGATAGGGATTTGATATTCAAAATATATAAGCAATTAACACATATTTAACCTTTTATATATATCATGGTATTTAATCCTTACAACAACCCACTAAGATAAAAATAGTATTTAGTATAAAGAAGAACTGATTTCAAATTTTACCTCAGCCACTTTTTAACTGTGTGACCTTGCACAAGTTACAATCTGTCTGCCTCAAATTCTTTATCTGTAAAATAGGGATAATGATATTATCTGCTACCTAGGTTTGTTGTGAGGATCAAAAGTTCTAACATATATAAAGTATTTTACAAACCTTAAAGCTCTATATAAATGTTAGCTATTATATTAATTTTCTATAAGATATGATGAGTATGGAGAATTTAGGGAATCACAGAAAAATTTAATGTAATGCAAAATAAAACATGAAGAACTAGCAAAGGAATATATCTGGGACTATAACAATATAAATGGAAAGAACCAAAAAAAGTCAGTGGAATATGGTACAATTATAGTCATCAAGTTTTCCTATGGATAAGAGATGAGAGAAATACACTTTCATCCCTTTTTAGCAGAAATAGGGGACTATGGGTGTGGGATTTTGAATGAGCCATAGGTAAGATTCAGTTCATGTGCTCCTTGATTCTCATGATGGGCTTTTCTTTTTTTGTTATAAGACATGGCATATTTATATATATATATATA
>NC_058130.1:698278425-698315075 GCF_016433145.1 Gracilinanus agilis | reverse complement strand
GGCCATGGGGGGGGGGTGCGGGGGGGGGGTTGAAGGGGAAAGGTGGAGCATGAATCATGTAACCATGTTAAAAATGAATATTAATAAATGTTAAAAAAAAAAAAAAAGAGTATGGGATAGAGGAGCAGTCAGGTCCAGAGATCAGTGGTCCTGTGTTTGAATGTGACCTCAGATACTTCCTACTTGAGTGACCTGGGCAAGTCACTTAACCCCATTGCATAGCCATTCTTCCCTTGGAATAATATATAATATTCATTCTAAAATGGAACACAAGAGTTTAAAAATAAAAAGAGCATGAGCAAACTCTGATGAACATTTTATAAGCCCCTTGTTATTTCATCACTCAGTCCCTCCCCTGGATCTCCTAAGACATGTCTGATTAGTAAATAGCCACTGAGGAGGAGGACTTAGAGACCCCAACTTCTCCATTTTTTAGCACAAGGAAAGGCGGATTTGAGGGAGGCCATAAGCCCTTTCCTTCCCACAATGTGGCCGGTCAAATACAGTTCAACACAGTAGCCAGAGCATTCTCTTACCATAGCAGGGTTTACCATAGCTCCCAGGTCTGCCTCTCATCCTGTTATCCCTTTATGATCTAAACAAAAGAAGAGAGGACCCAATCCAGTTTCATAGTCTAGGGGGAGAAACTTCTTAGTTTAGAAGTTGGCTGACCTTCAAAATACAAGCTTTAAGAAAGGTTTCTTATAAAAATTATTACAAGTCAATATTATTTTTCCATATCCATCCCTTATTTGATTAGCTATATTTCTTTAACCTGTGCTTGGTTGCCAGGCATCACTGCTGTAAGTTTTAGAAAGGAGGTGATATATTTCACTGCATGTTCATGTTCACTTTGCCCTCCTTCTATTTCCTGTAGCTTTCTTACTGCCCCTTCCTCTTCAAGAACCAGGCTTTTTTTAGTTAGAAAAAAATTTAGACCAATATGTTGCCATAATAATACTGATGATTATAACAATTCAGTATTTATGCAGAACCTTAAAGTTCATTTGCAAAACATTTGACATTATGTTATCCCATCTGATCTTTACACCAATCATCTGAGATGTGTGCTATCATTACCTTCATTTTACATATGAGGAAGCTGAGGCTCAGAGAGGCTAATTGACTTGCTCAGGTTCCCACACATAGTAATTTCTTAAAGCAGGATTCAACTCTTTCTAACTCTAAATGAAGCAGTTTATGGATTGTATAATGATTAGGTCTGGATTTTGAGAGTAGGTTGAACTACTTACCAGCAAAATAACCTTGCCTAAGTAATTTCCATTACCTGAGGCTTATTTTAACTCTTTGTAAAATGGGCGATGTTACACTGTATATAATTTCTTAAATGCTTTTCGTTTCTCATAAGTTACTCTTCATAGATGTTATTTGTTAGTATTCTCACTACAATCAGGCAAAAGTCTAAGAATAATAGTATCTACATGGATTTGAATTCATTTTAATAATCGATGATTTTCCGAATTTGATTTTTTGTATCACAATTTAATCTCAATATTGGCGCTAACCTGACACCTTGATTTGGGGCATGAGAATCGCCTGTGGTAGCTCCCTCTTGCTGCTTGTATATCATGTATTAGAAATTGAGTTCCCAGATCCAAAGAAAAACAAATACTGAGTGGAGATAAATAAAATTTTGACCCTGAATAGTCATAGAAAGAAAAATAAAACAGAACTTAAACAGTGTCACATATTAGAACAGCAAAATAAACAAAGGCTGTGCCAGCAAAATGTCTTCCCACTTCCAAGTTTATGAGTCATTTTCATTCAGCTACACTCCTTTGGACCTTTCCATCATATCCTAAGGAGCCTCACCAAAATGTTCATTCTTTAAGATTGAATTGGCTTTGGTACTCAAATCCAATTAGTACTCCCTGCCCTGGGATTCCTCTTATTGGAAGACAGGAGCAGAGAGGTCCTTCCAACACCTCCATTTAAGAAGGGAGCCCAGGACAGCCATTTGTTCATTTATCACCCTACTGCTATCTTTTGAACTTCCCATCTATCATTTCCCTCACTGGTTACTTTCTCTTCTTCTTGCACTCTTTTTTCATCTTCCTTTCATTTATTTTATTCCTCTATTAGATTACAAATTCCTTAAGGACAAAGATTATCCCTTTTCATATTTGAAATACCAGTGCTCATCACAGGGCCTGGCACAGGGTAGAAACTTAATGTTTATTAACTGATTGACTCTTCCTTAACCAATTCAGAACATGGAACCATTGGTAGAAATGTAAAGGTGGGGCGTGAGCAGTGGCAGCTCTCTATGTATGTCAATTCCCTTGAATATTCATATAATCTCCTTATAGGTTTATGCAAATCTAAAACTTTGAAATTGCTTTCTGGCTTTCAGGAAAAGAAATGGGGCCACATCTATTAGTTCTAAGAAACCAATCTCCTCAACTTATTCCATTAGTTGAAATCCTAGACAGGATGGTGGGTTTTTAACATAATTAAGCCACCTTTCAAATGAAGGTTTTAGCTAACAGTGAGAATTCCATAGTCATTGAATCTCAGGTTTGGAAGAGGCTTCAGAATTCATCTTTTCTAAACCATATATAAACAGAAATTCCATCCACAACATTGTCAGCAAAGGATTATCCATCTACTACTTCAATATTTCTAGGTATGAGATCATTACCATAAAGAGCATTTCAGAATCACAGAATCTCAAAGTTGGAAGAGTCATCTAGTATAGCCTGAATGATAATGAGACTCCCAACTAAGACACATCTTATAGAGCATCATCAAATATTTACTGGAATACCACTAGTGAGGGGAAAACCCCTACCTTTTAAGGCAACACCTTGTATTTTGGATAGTTCCATTTGTTATGCAGTTTTTTCCTAACATTTGCTTCTCTGATCTGATGAAAATGCCTTTTCCATTCTTCCATGGTTCCCATTATAAAGAAGACTGACTAGAAATTGTTCCACAGTTACAGTCACACTAAGCTCTTCACTGCTGTTGCCTTCCTCTTTAGATGGGGCTAAGATGTGCATCAGATCTAACCCTAGGCCTAGAGTCAGGAAAACAGGACTTTAAATCTTTATTCAAACATTTAGTAGTTATGTTGCACTTGACTAATCCCTTAACCTGTCCACCTCAGTTTCCTCCCTTCAAAAATAGAGCTGACAGGGCAGCTGGGTAGCTCAGTGGATTGAGAGCCAGGCTTAGAGATGGGAGGTCCTAGGTTGAAATCCGGCCTCAGACACTTCCCAGCTGTGTGACCCTGGGCAAGTCACTTGACCCCCATTGCCTACCCTTACCACTCTTCCACCTATAAGTCAATACACAGAAGTTAAGGGTTTAAAAAATAAAAAAAAATGATAAAAAAAAATAGAGCTGACAACAGCACCCACCTCTTAGATTATTGTGAGGATCAAATTAGTTAATATTTGTAAAAAATTATCATATTGCCTGATGCACATTGTTAGTGCTTAATGAGTGTTTATTTTTTCTTCTATCCCCATAATTCTCCAGCTGAAGCTAAAAAACCTTCAAATTGCAGAATACCAGGATGTTAAATAATCAGCATTTAAAGTTGCCCAGATAATGATGGAAAAATGCATAGTTAATGCAATAAAACTATGACAAGGCCTTCCAACATGCTTCTATTATCTTCCTTTCTCTACTTTTGTTATCTAGAGTATATGAGGTGTATATGAGGTGTTCAGGGAAGACTAGTATCTCTCTTGTGAGGGCTGCCAAGCCCTCTTTCAGGGCTATTTTCTACCTCTGATGTCAATCTTTCACCCAACTCTCACCTGTGATTCCAAGAAGCCAAAGCATCTATAGTGACCACAAACAGGTAAAAATGTCTCAACAGAGGCTAAATTTGGTTGGGGGCAATCAATAGGCCTCAAACCTATTGAGGAATTGGGAAGTGGGTGGTCGCTTTAAGTGTGTGAAGAATTCACCCCATGGGAAAGACAGAAGGGAACAATTTATTCCAGTGGGCCATGAAGGCAATGGAAGCAGACTCTGTGGAGGGCTTAGAGTTTAGTTGGATATCAAAGGCACCAAGGTCATTCACTGCATCCTGAGCCATTTCTAGTCATATAGACTTTTTTGTCTTGCCACTGGACTCTGATGACTCTGGAAGAGGCCAAAAACTTCAAGTGATTCTGCCTCATTTAAATTTAGTTCATACTTTTGTCAAAAGACATCATGCATACCATTTTACCATTTTTACCTATTGGCCATTATAATGACTGTGAAACCTGGCCAGTCTACCAGAACAATGCCCGAAAAATGAATTGTCTTAGGAAGATTCTCAAGATCACCTTTCAAAATAAGGTATTGGACAATGAGGTTCTTTCTTGAACTCAACTGCCAAGCAATCAGATTTTTCTGCAAAGTGCTCAACTCCAGAAGGCTGGCCTCATTGTCTGAATGACAAACAAGTTTGCTTAAAGAAACTATTTTATGGAGGACTCCCACAAAGCAAGCACTCAGGTGAAGGGAAGGAGTGATAAAAGAACACTCAAGTTTTCTTGGAAGAACTTTAGTATCAATGGTGAGATGTGGGAGGCCCTGACACAGGACCATCTAGCACAGTGTTCCCAAACGTTTTTGGCCTACTGCTCCCTTTCTAGAAAAAAATATTACTTAGACCCTGGAAATTAATTTTTTTTATTTTAATAGTAATTAATAGGAAAGATAAATAAGTGGCCATAACCGCTCCCCTGGATCGCTGCAGCACGCACCAGGGGGCAGTAGCGTCCACTTTTGGAATCACCAATCTAACCTTGTATGCCTGCATCAAAGAAGGTCTGTGTTCTTGGAGTGAAGTGAAATTGAAGTAGCTCAAAAGAATTATGAGAACAGAATTTTAGAGACATCTCCCTCCGAAATGTTCATGTAAGCTTTTTGTTCATTACTCTGGAAGAGCCTTCTGAGCTTTCATTGGCTTAGCAGCTACACCTGGACATACTGTACAGTGATTCTAACATAGAGATTTTTTTTTTTGGTCCTCTTTGAGTACAAAGGACAACAACCAACCAACCATTGTCATCTACTGATTTCTGCTCACACTTTGTCTCCATGACTTTATTTCATGACTCATAGTCTGCTTTTCAAATCAATCCACTGATCAGTGGGAACAAGCATTGATTAAGCTCCTACTACATATCTGACACTATGCTAGGCACTGGGGATAAAAGACAAAAAGAAAAACAAGAAAACAGTATCTGCTTTCATTAAGCTTACATTCCGTAGAAGGAAATAATGTACATATAAAAATATTTACAAAATTAACATAAATAATGTAAAGAATGAGGACTAACATAAGGGAAAGGCTTTTTTTCTAAAATATAATGTTTTAACCTATTATTGAAAGAAGCAAAGGGTTAGAGGAATTAGTGCAGAGAAGGAAAGGCATTTCTAGGCATAAGAGATAGCAAGAACACAGATAAAGAGTTGGGAAATGGAATGTTATAGTCAAGGAATAGCAAGAAGATTATAATATGGTTGGAACTTAGGAGGTATTAAGAAGAAAAAAGAAAAATAAGGTTCATGATTATCCTCTAGAATGTCAATGTTCATATTTTTAGCCTCTTTCCCAATCTTATCAATTTGAAAGCCCCCTTAGTTAGAAAAATGCCCTCTCCACTCTATTTTGAAAGTCATCTCCTAAGTTACCATCTTTTAACAATGTAGTTCTAAATTCCCTTCTGTAGTTTCCTAAATCTCACACTTTTATTCACACTAGATCTATTTCAGTCTAATCTTTGGTCTACATAAAGAAAATTGAATTTGAAGTAAACGTGGCATTGGCCAAGTCACTCTTAGCCTCAGTTTCTTTGTATATACAATAACTGGTTGTTATTTAAGGCTCTTTACAACTTTAAACATATGATGATTCTATGATCATATTTTTACCTTCTTTTTACTTATGTAGAAAGTTCAACCTCACACTGTCATCACTTACCTTCTTATCAAGACTTTATTAGATGTTATTTCCATTATAATTTTGAATTAGCTACAATGCTAGAATACTTTGCACTTCATACTCCCCCATTCTTCCCAGGGAGGGAAATACAACAACAAAATAGCAAAAAAAGTCTGCCATTTTTAACTCATGGGTTAGATAGATTCCTTAGGTAAACCTAACCATCTTTTTGTTGTTATTGTTTTTATTATCTATTACCCTTTATTTTTCTAGGCCCTCACTGTGGCTGGATAATCCCAGAATCTCTGAGTTGGAGAAAACCTCAGAAGTCATTAAATCCAACACATATGTCTCTGTAGAAATCCTCTTTCTCTATATTGTTGTCAAGTTTGAAAACAATGGCATCTAAGTGATACAGTGAGCAGAATGTTGGACTTGGAGTTAAGAAGAGCTGAGTTCAAATGTTGTCTCAGTCATTTGTTTGATATTTTACTCTGGGGAAGTAACTTGACCTCTGTCTCCCTCAATTCCCTCATCTGGATAATGGAGATGATAATAGCATCTTTTCCTAGGGCTGTTGTAAGGATCAAATTAGATAATATTTTAAGTTGTCTGATGCTTATAAATTCCTGTCAACAAAATTTTAACAAAATGAAACCAGTGATAGGAAACACATAGTCTTCTGAGGCAGCTCCTTTTACTTTTGGACAATTAATTTCTAGGGTGTTGCTAGTATTGAGACAAAATTTGTCTTGTGGAAGATTATACTCATTATTCGTAATTTTATCCTGTGGGGCCAAAAATGATTAACTTTAATGCTTTTTGTATGCTAGCCTTTCAATCATTGAAGATAGTTGTCACCAACTCTATGGCTTTTCTTTTTTTCAAGAACATCCTTGATTTTAAATTTTATTTTAAATGATCTTTAAATGATCTTCTTCAAATTATATGATCTCCTGTCCCTTTTGGACACACATCAGTGTTTTCTTCCCCTTCTGTAACATTATTGCCAGAACCGAACACAATATGTGGTCCCAACTCCCTTTGATGCTAGTGTATTCCCCTCGTTGATTATTTGAAGTTTACTCTGTATATCTTTTGCCTGCACATAGCTGTTTTCCTACTGTGAGCTCCTTGAGAATAGCCACTATCTTTTTCTTTTTAACTGCAGTGGCAGAGCTTAGCCTAGCTTGGCACACAATACGTATTTAATAAATGCTTATTGACTGACTGACCTGAGCAGAATAGAATAGAGTTATCAACTAACATATTCTGGACAGCATGTCTCTTACACCAACTTTAGGTCATATCAATTTTTTTTCTCACCTCTGCTCACTTTTCTTTTCCCATACCCTCCCACTGTGCTCTCTCCCCCACTTCCTCTCTTTTCCTCTTCCCTCCCTCTCCTCTCCTCCCCTACCTTGTTCTCCTTTTTGTTTTCTTCCCTTCCCCTTCTCTCTTCTCCCCTTCTTCCCTCTTTCTTCCCTCTCCTTATCTTTTTTTTTTTTTTTTACTTTCTTTTGCGGGAAGGGACATCCAAAATGCTTCTATTCTACTCTTATAGACTTGTTACCTTATTCCATACACACAGTGATTGTCCAACATTTTTACTCCTATCTTATGCCATGAAGAGCACCCCATTACCTATACATATGGCAGGCAATCTAGCTTCCTTTTTCACTGAGGGTATCTAGAACATAACATAAATCCCTTCTGCCTGTCCAGTCTTCTCAGCAACATCACTCCCTTCCAGCCTTCCTTCTTGACCCAGAAGACATTTCAGTACTGTTCTCCAATGCTAATCCCTTAAGCTTCACCCTTAAGCTTGTCTCTCTTCACTTCTTTCAAGACTAATATTCTGCCGTTCATACCCTCACTTCCATGAAACTTCCATTTCTCCCTTTCCACAGACCTTTTTGGGTTTACCTAACAGCAAACTTGTGTTTATATAATCCAATAAAATCCTTCCATCAATCCATCAGCCCGATCTACCTGCTTGACCATTTGTCTTTTCTTCACTGAAAAAATGTTGAAAATGTTTTATATCTTGTGCAATCTATGTGCATGTGCAAAGCATTGTGGTAGGTATTTGGCAAATAAATATAGAATTAAAAATAGTCTTTGCCCTGAAGTAACTCATCTAATTGAGGGGAACATATAAAGAGAGAATTAAAGACATGAACATTTGAGAAGGGAGAGAACACTTAGAAAAAGGCCATATGCTCTTAATAATGCTGTCTTTTGTTAAGCATAGACATTTATTTTATTTTTTTATATATAACAATAATAGGACATGATTTGTTATAAATATGTAATGAATTAAAATAAATATGCTTATCTAAGAGAAACAAATTCCCGCATTAGTTATCTTCAAAAATATAATTCTCATTCTTTTTCCCCACTCCCTCCTTCCCAAGAAGGCAGGTACTATTATATAAGTCATAAACATATTATCCTATAATGCCTATTTCCTTATTTGTCGTGTTGTAAAAGAGGAGATATATTATTTACACTAGAAAATAATTCATGGAGGAAATAAAGTGAAGAATCATGTGTTTCAGTCTACATTTGGACTCCATCTCTGTTCCTTCTATTTTTTTGTCATGAGTCCCTTGGAGTTGTCCTAGATCCTTGCCTTTTTAAATAACCACACATTATTATTCTTACTGTATACAATTTTCTCTTGGTTTTGCTCACTTCTCTTTGCATCACTTCATATGTCTTTCCATGTGGTTTTGTGTTTATCTTATTTGTCATTTTTATGGCATAATAGGATTCCATTAAAATCATATCCCTCCACTTGTTCAGCCATTCCACAATTTCTATCTTTTAAAAATAATTTTAAATGGCGTAATGAATAGACTGCCAGACTTGTCAATAAGACTAATTACAAATTTTGTCTCAGATCCTGACCGTACCACTTTGGACAGGTCATTTGACCTGGGCCAGACTCAAGTTTCCTTATGTTTAAAGTGGAGATGATAATAACATTTACTTCTCACAGTTATTGTGAGGATCAAACAAGTTAGCACGTACAAAGTACTTTGCAAAAAAGCTTTGTGAATGCTACCTACTGATAGTAACATGATGCACCAAAAAGAGCTTGAGGCTTGTCATCTGAAGGTTTGGAATCAGTTCTGGGTCTGTCACTTACTAGCTAAGTGCTATTGGTTAAGTTATATCACCTCTAGCAACCTTAGAATCGTTATCTCTAAAGTGGAGAGAATATTATTACCTCTTTTACCAGATTATTGTAAGGAAAATTCATTGTAATTTGTAAATCATTACATAATTACTCACTTCTTTTGTTTTTCTTGATAAGTAAATATCATCAATTCTCTTTATTTCTGTTCCTCTTGTCCTAGACTAATTTAAAACTAGAAAGGACCAATTTTATTGCTGTTATTTTGTTTCAGTTGTGTCTGACTCTTCTTGACCCCATTTGGGGTTTTGTTGGCAAAGATCCTAGAATGGTTTGTCATTTTCTTCTCCAAATCATTTTACAGATAAGGAACCTGAGGCAACATGGTTAAGTGACTTGTCCAGGGTCATGCATCTAATAAGTACTTGAGGCCAGATTTGAACAGAAGGAGGAGTCTTCTTGACTTCAAGACTGGCATTCTATCATCTGCCTTGCCCAGCTGCTCCACTGGGGCACTTAGCTACCACAGAAAAGTGGCACCATGGACAGACATTTTCCAGAGCACTAGAATCAGGAGTACCTGAGTTCAAATCTGGCCTTAAATACTTAAATACAAAATCTGCGATTTTGTATAAGTCACTTAATCTTTTTTTTTAACTTCAGTTTCCTCATCTGTTCAATGAGAATCACTATGTGATCTTGGGCAAGTCACTTTTATTGGTACATCAGTTTCCTCAACTGTACAATGAGAATCATAAATAGTACCTGCCTCCTAAGGTTGTTGTAAGGATAAAATGAAATAATATTTATAAAGTGCCCAGCACATAGTAGGTAATATGTAAATGCTATCTATTGTTTAAAAAGTCAATATGGAAGTAATGAAAAAAACATTGGCTTTAGGGGTCTAGGCATTTATCTCAGATCTGATACTTACTAAAGGGATGACCTAAAATAAATCACTCGACCTCTATAAATGTCAAGTTCTTCATTTATAATTTGCACTCCCTACCTCACTGAGGGTGATATAAGGACAGCACTGGAATCCTTCAAGTGTTTGATAAACGTGAGCTCTGTTATTAGTATCAGCTAAGTTCAACCCCCTCATTTTACAGAAGAAAAGGAAGCTGAGGGAGGGGAAATGATTTACCCAAGGCAATGGAGCAAGGCAGGAAAAAAAAATGGGAACACAAACCAGGCCTCCTGACCCCAATCCCAAGGATCTTTTACTTTTATTCCTGGAAGAATCTTCCTGTCTCCGGTCCTGCCCCAATTCCTTCATTTTATTTCCCTTAGAGAAAGTCCTTCGTGCCTATTTTCTCCAACTTGACACTCGCTGGTCCTTGGGGATACCATTTTTTTTAAGATGCCCTCTTTGGCACCAATAGCTTGCCTTCAATGTCTTCTTTCCTGGGTCCTCCCTCATGATGCCAGGCTAAAAATGGAGTGTTTGGGAAAAGGAGAGAAGGGGGCTACCGGCTGCTGCCCCATCAGCTTTAAAACATGATGAGCTACTGATCAAAATTATTAAGCATTGTTGATAAGAAAAGCAACCTAGCATTTATCTCCCAGTGGCTTTAAAAATAGATCTTCTTCTCTTTGTGCCAGGGGCAAAGCAATAATTTAGATAATTGAAACTCTGAAATTTATGGAAGAAGAATCACCACAACTTTCCAACTTTTCCCTCTTCCTCTGCTTGAATTGATATACTATTATTATATGTGTATGTGTATACATATATATTTTATATGTATACATATTAAATAATTTTCATATATGTTTACCCATGAACTGTTTAATTCTTTATTTATTACTTTCTGGAATAAATACATGCACAATCCAGGGAGAAAGGTTTACTCCCACAAAATCCAATGCTGAGGAAAAAAAAATCTAATCATAAGAGTAGAATAATAGTGGGAGCTTCTGTTTCTTTAGTGCTCTAAGGTTTATAGTCCTCTTTCCTCATAAGACTTTAGCCCTCTTGGGAAGTGAGTCGACAACATAAGAATTGTCATCTCATTTTATAGAGGAGAAGATTGAAGGTCCAACATAAAGAGAGTAACTTATAAGAAGACATATTTTTTCAGGTTTCCCTTAAAATCATCCTAGTATGGGGGCAGCTGGGTAGCTCAGTGGATTGACAGCCAGGCCTAGAGATGGGAGGTCCTAGGTTCAAATCTGACCTCAGACACTTCCCAGCTGTGTGACCCTGGGCAAGTCACTTGACCCCCATTGCCCACCCTTACCACTCTTCCACCTATGAGCCAATACACAGTATTGGCTCCAAGACAGAAAGTAAAGGTTTTTTTTAAAAAAAAGTCATCCTAGTTCTCAAATTATAGGATCAAAGACCGAGAGCAGAAAGGGATGATATCTTGCTCAGTTTGGCTTTTATACAAATGGAAATACTGAGGCCCAGAGAAGGTAAAAAACTTGCTCAAGGTCACAAAGCTTGTAAATGTCACATATAGGATTCAAATAAATGTCCTCTGACTCCTAGTTCCACTCCTCTTTCCACTACTATGATCAAACCATCTCAAAATCCTTAACTGTCAAATGATTTTAATAATTCCAATATTATCAACTTCCAAGGGTCGTAGTGAGGACCAAATTAGATAGCTAGATCAGACAGTAGATAAAAAATACTGGTCCTGAAGTCACAGACTCCTCATTCAAATCCTACAGACATCTACTAGTTGTGTGACTCAGGACAAGTTCCTTAATCTCTGCCTGCCTCAGTTTCCTTCTGTGTAAAATGCAGATAATTACATCACCTATTTCCTAGGGTTGTTGTGAATCCCTAATGAGATATTTGTAAAGTAATTTGAAAATATTAAAGAACTATAGATTTGTTAGCTATTATTGTTTTCAGTGAACTAGGTTTAAATTGTTAAATATCTTATATTAATTTTTGCCATTATTATTATTGCCTTTGCTGAAGTGAACAGAAGTTTGAAATGGATTATTTTCTCTAAAGGCTCTGAAGATTCTTAGTCTGAGGGTAACATTAATCTGAGCACATGCAGGGTTAATAAACCATGAGTTGGCTAAAGAAAAGGAGCAGGGGGCTTGTGGACTGTACCCTTCAAAGTCATTACCACAACTCTCCAGTATATCAACATCCTCCCCCCATCTTTGATTCCCAAAACTCCATCACATCCTGCGACCTCTTGATCTTGCAGATATCACATCTGCTACTATCTTCGCCACCCCAAGGCCTCCAGGGTCTGTTCTCTAGGATCTCACCAGCAGATGAAAGATTTAGTCCCTAAAGCACATCATGGAGGTGCCCTGGACATTACTTCATGCCTCATTGATTTACAATGTTATTAGATTTTTGCAAATGGTCAAAGAGTAAATTCACTCAGAAAGGGTCTTCCCAAGGGCAATGATGCGTGGTATTAGAATGATTGAAAAATCATCCTGATCTCCCTATTGCTGAGGGTCTCAGGAAGGGAGTTTTCTAAAGTTTCTAAGGTTTCTTTATCTAAAGAAAAGGCTGCTCAGTGACTTGGCTCCTCCCATCTTCTCCATCTACACTTCCAATCTCAGAGCTGCCTTCAGGCCAGGATGCTCCTTGAAAGGACACTTATCAGATCCTGGATTTAGGTGAGATAGGAAATTGCAGGATTTGCTAAAGGGGAAAACACAGAGCTCAGGAAGGTATTAGTGGATTTTTTGTTGTTGTTGTTGTTGTTAATGAGAGGGGAGAAGCATGATTTCCTACTAGGAGTTCTCAACTTGGAGTCAGAAAATCTAGACAGTAGACTTCGTGTGCCATTTTAAGCATACCATTTAAATTCTCTGCCTGCCTCTGCCTCTGTCTCTTTCTGTCTCCTTTTCTTTCTTCCCCCTTCCCTTAGGTATGCTCAGTTATGCATGTTTGTGCAGCACACACACACACACACACACACACACACACACACACATATCACATCTTTACGTCTGGGTGATTAATGCTCTGTAGTTATGGTGGATTGATTTCAATCGTTAAAGACCACATTGACAAAATCTACCAAGTATGCCCACATCACTTATAGGTTCTCCTACAACCCCTAACTCTCTGTCCTAGCTCCCCCAAAGCCCAGGTCAAACAATAATTAGGAAATGATACAGTTGGGACTGGGAGTACAAACTGTGTCTGAGGGCAAGTAGCAGGAAAGATGTGACTTCAGTGGAGGGGAATGGGAGTCCTGGTTAGACTATTTCTCCATTAAGTACAGCTCCAGTGATCAGTTATGATAAAAAACTCATCTTCATGAGTTCAAATCTCTCTTCAGATACTTACTAGCTGTATGATGCTGGATGAGTCACTTAACTCTATTTGTCTCAGTTTCTTGTATGTAAAATGAGCTAGAAAAGGAAATGGCAAATCACTCCAACATCTTTGCCAAGAAAATCCCAAATGGAATCATAAAAAGTTATGAACAAGAAATAGAATGGTACATCACTGCAACAGATTACATACATAATTATACAGGGGTAAATGACCTTAGCAACCTAGTTTTTGATAAACCCAAAGACTTCAGATTTTAAAATCAGAACTCACTATTTAACAAAACTTCTGGGAAAATTGGAAAATGGCATGGAAGAAACTAGGTGTAGACCAATATCTCATACCCTATGAGGTCAAAATGGGTGTATAATTTAGATATAAAGAGTGATACCATTACCAAATTAGGGGAACACAGAATAGTTTACCTGAAACATTGTTGGAGAAGAGAACATTCATTATAAGATGTAAAATAAATAATTTTGATTATTTTAAATTAAAAGGCTTTTATGTAAACAAAACCATTGTAACCAAGATTAGAAGGAAAACAACAAACTGGGAAAATTTTGATAACAAATTTTTCTGATAAAGTCTAATTTTTCAAATTTATAGAGAACTTAGATTTTTGAGAATACAAGCCATTCCCCAACTGACAAATGGTCAAAGAATATGAAAAAGCTATTTTCATATGAAGAAATCAAAAACCATCATTAATTATTGGAAAAGAATCTTCTAAGACATTCTTTAAAAAATCACTTGATTAGATAAATGCAAATTAAAACAATGTTTAAATACTACCTCACACCTATCAGACTGGCCAATATGGCAATAAAGGAAATTGACAAATTGAAAGGATATAGTAAAATTGGGATACTAATTCTTTGATAGTGTAGTTGCAAACTGACCCAATCATTTTGAAGGGCAATTTGGAGCTATTATGCCCAAATAGTTATAAATTTGTGCACACCTGTTTATTTTTTACTTTTATGGTTTTATTTTAGGGTTTTAGTTATGTATGAGTATGCTCTTTAAGACCAATATAGAAGTGTGTTTTACAATATAATAATTTTTTTAAAAAAGGAGTTATGCAATATTGAATTGACTGAGCAACAACAAAACTATTGAGAAAGCCAAAGACTCTTGGCCATCATCCTCAATGGATGGAAATCTCAACACTAAGAGATTCAGAAGAAGAATTTACCCACTGTTTAGTTTTTTTTTAAGGAATGATTCTTGATAACTAAGAGACAGCATGGCAAAGTGAAGAAAGAGCTGTCCTCCAAAGCAGGAAGATCTAGGTTCAACTCTTGTTTCAGCCACAGATTGACTAAGTGGGTCTGGGAAAGGCATTTAGCCTTCCAGTGCTTTAGGTTACTCATAGAAGAGGCTGACCTACTTTGGTAGGAGTTTCTTTTCCCAGTATTTCTCTATGCAAACACTATTCTAGGTTTAATCTCTATTTATATTCTTCTATATTTATGTCATATTAGATTTAGTATCAAAAAGCCTAACTATTGGGGTATAGAGGGGTGAGGGAAAGTTGAGGATATATGGTGGCTCCTCAAGGAAACAGAAATATATTTTGGAGGAGAGGACAGAGAGCTTAATACTAACTCACATTCCTCTCACTTCTAAACCTACAAAATAGTGTTAGTGCCAAGGAGGACTTTAGAGATAATCTAGTCCAATTCTTTAATTTTATAGAGCAGGACACTAAGGCCACAAAGAGAGGAAAGAAGAAGGGGCTTGCCAAAGGTTATAAAATAATTATTGATGGATCCCTACCAGATAATAATAATAACCAACATATATATATATATATATACATATATATATATATATAAAACTGAGTGCATGCCACATATTTTGCTAAGTACTTCATAATCATTATTACATTTGATCCTCATAAACACTCTGAGGGGGAGGTACTATTATTACCTTCATTTACAGATGAGAAAAGTTCACCAAAAGTATATTAAGTGACTTGCCTGAGGTAAATCCAGTAAATGTCAAAGGTTGGATTTGAACTCAGGTCTTCCTGACTTCATGCCCAGGGCTCTCTCCATTGTGCCAACCTGCTATAGAATTAAAGAAGAATCTTAAGGTTTGGCTATATTTTTGCTCTGGAATTTGGGAAGATGTTGCCATATCTAGGTCTCCCTCCTTTAACCCTAGGCTGGGACAGAATTTGGACTTTTCAGGATTAATTTCTACCCTCTTTCCCACTTACCAAGAAAACTATGAAAGTTAATGCTATGATGAAGCCAGTCTCCCAATGGGAATCCTTTATTGGCTCCCACTATAACCATTCTGTCATCAAGTGCTACTCTCTACAGCTCTGCCTCTTCACTGATTTCTATCTGAAGTCCTTCGTGTTACACAAATACAAGGGATGCAATAGAAAGATTGTGGAACTGGAAGTCAGTGGATGATCAAATCTAAGTCTTGTTACACCCTGGGCAAATCATTTTACCTTTTTGGGACTGTTTTCTTATCTGTAAAACCAAGGTGGAGTTTCCTTTAATATTCCTTCCAGTTCTAAATCCATGATCCTGTATATAGTCAATACTCTATCAATTTACTTCCCTGAGATAAATTCTCCATCCTGGGACAACGGCTTAGTTTCCCTGCTCTAGTTCTTAATTCTCTTTCTGAGTACAAGATCTGACTATGGATTACATAAAATACTCAAGAATTCACAGGCACATCACAAAATGAGTCCTTAAAGACTTCTCTGGAATTACAATTAAGAGGGCCATACACCTTAACATGTAAGGAAGTGGAGAAAAATAGAGGGGGAAAAACCCACAGATTATTATGCTACCTTTCTACAAATCCATTGAAAATTCCACCTGCTTTCAAATATTCATGGACTACCTGGTAATTCTACTTTTTATTTAATTAAATTCATTCATTCATTTATTTATGTATTTGTTACATTGGAATAACCAGGTAACTCCCCTTCCTCTTCCCCCAAAAGATAAAAAGATATAGGTATATATAGAACTCTGTCTTCCTTATTTCTATTTACCAGTTCTTTCTCTGGAGGTACATATACACAAGTCATTCTTCAAGCAACATTTCTGTTGCAGTATATAATATTCTCTTGGTTATACTCATTTCACTCTTCATAATTTCATGAATTTCATGAACCCTAGACATAAAGGAAGATAATATAAGCAAATTAGAAAAACAGAGAACCTATTAGCACTCAGTAGTTCTGATGACAAGTGTGACCTATCTATGAGGATATTCTAGATATGAAAGCAATACTAATTTAGATAAATAAATGTTCATTCTCTTTTAGGTATGAGTGGACGCTGACACATATCTCCAATCCCATAATCTCATCTGTATTTCCTCTATACCCACATCCCTTGTTCATTCACAGAAGATTTGCAAGAGGGATATTCATTTCTCATGTATACCCCTAGACAATATGATCACACCTGCGGGCCACTTCTCATACCATTTTTATCTGCAAACTAGGGGATGTCATGCTTGTCTACAGAACTTTGGGTTAACTTGTGAATATTGGTTTTCTCATCAACTATATTAGATTGGATGATATCCATTTAACATTCAGCATGTCTTTAGCTAATACCTACTGCTTTCAATCCCTTTGAGTTTGTATGTGAGGAATTCATAGATTAATAATAATTTCTGTTTCTAGGTCTTCTAAAATTTAAAAAGTGCTCTTTTCACCATAAATTACAATAAAAATGAAATCCTCGAGATGAGAATCTTTTTTTAAACTCCTCCCTTATGTCTTAGAATCAATACTGTGTATTAATTCCAAGGCAGAAGAGTGGTAAAGGCTAGGCAATGTGGTTTAATTGACTTGCTCAGTTTCACACAACTAGGAAATGTCTGAGGCCAGATTTGAACCTAGGACCTCCTGTCTCTAGGCCTGGCTCTCAATCCACTTAGCCACCCAACTGCCCCAGTTTTTTCTTTGTATCTCTAAACCTTAGCTCAATGCCTAGTACAGTAAATAAATATTTTGTCTTTATTGTCTCCCCATTAGAAGTTTAAATATCAATTCTTTCATTTTAAAAATGAGGAAACTGAGACTCAGAGCATTTTAGTGACTCATTCAGACTGTTTTACACTATTACAATTTAGGAGATTTGCCTTAAAGGATATCACAAAAAAAAAGATGTCCTGTATATGTATAACCATAATAGAAAATTATCAACAGCAAAGAGAGGGACATGCCAATCATACTCTGGTGTAGCATAGGAACTGAATGAAACATCTTCCAGGTATAAAGCATATAGATTTAGGGCAAAAGTTCCTGTGGGGAATGCAGAAAAGATAGTAATTTATTTCAGGGTATTAGATATAGTTTATACCAATAAGAGGTCTCTGATAATTTGATAGCTAGCAAATGAATGTCAACAGAGACAAAGTATGGAAGATGTCAGGGTTTTGCAAGCCATTGTAGCCTGCAGAAAACAAGATTGTGTGTGTGTGTGTGTGTGTGTGTGTGTGTGTGTGTGTTTCTTTACCTTTCTCAGTATTTGTTCCATACAGATGGATGCCTTGGAGATACACTCTTGTTCTGCGTCCCTTGAAAGATTAATCTCCTGGCATGCTACTAGTTTCAAATTTCCAGGCTGGGGAACTAAACATACACAAGACACGGATTGGATCAGAATGCTGCCACACTCTGGGACAACATTCCCATTATCTAGAAGGAAAAGAGACAATAGGAATATTCCCTCAGGGGGTAGAAGCCTACTCAATGTATGCTCTGATCACCCATATAGCAGAAAAAATCAGAGAAAATAAATTAGACCAATCTCATCATCCTCAAGGAGATGAGGGTTAGCTGGTGGCTCAGTGGATAGAGTCTGGAATGAAGAAAAGTTGAGTTCAAATAAGCTGTGAGACTCAGGGCAAGTCACTTAATTTCTGTTTGCCTTGGCTGTAACATGGGAATAATAACAACACCTATCTTCAAGAGTTGTTCTGAAGATCAATTGAGGTAATTTTTTTTTGAAAAAGCACTTATTTAAAAAAGTACCTGCCATATAGTATTCACTATATAAATGCTATTCCCTCCTCCTTTTCAGTGACTGAAGACTTGTCTACTACTCTCTTGCTTATTGCATATTTCTACTATGTTTGCTGCATGCCTCACACATCTCTGCCAGTCTTCTGTCCTCCTAAGGCAGAAACTATAGGAGAGGAACTCCAGACAAACAAAATGGGAAAAGATAGGTGGATATGTAATCTTAAGGTAAAGTAGTGAAGGAATTCAGGACAGAGAAAAGAAATTCCTGACTAGAGAGGATCAAGAAGTAATTGTGGTAGATAGATATTTAATATTTGTAGACAGGGTATCAGGAGTTAAGAGTTATGAGAAAAAATGTAAAAGGTAAAGCTGTGTAATTTGGAACACTGGACAAAGGGTTCTAAAACTGTGCATATCCTTTGATCCAGCAATATCACTACTAGATCTGTATCCCAAAGAGATTGAAAAAAGGAAGACAGACCTATTTGTACAAAAATAATTATAACATCTCTTTGTATTGACAAAGAAATGGTTCAACAAGCCGTGGTATACGATTGTAATGAATACTATTATGCTATAACAAATAATGAGCAGGATGATCTCAGAGAAATCTGGAAAGACTTATATGAACTGATACAAAGTGAAATGAGTACAAGAAGAACATTGTATACAATAACAGCAATATTGTTTGATGAAGAATTTTGAATGATGTAGCTATTCTCAGCAATCCAGTGACCCAGGACAATCCCAAAGACTCATGATAAAAAATTTAATCTTCCTCCAGAGAAAGAACTGGCAGAGACTGCATCCAGACCAAAACATACTACATTTCATTTTTCTCTTTTTTGAAATCTCTTCCACAATATGAATAACATGGAAAAAAATGTCACCTGATTGTACATGTAAAATCTGTATCAGATTGCTTACCTTCTCAAGAAATGGAGAGGGAAGGAAGGGGAGAATGAGGGAAAGAATTTAAAATTCAAAATTTTATCAAAAATATAAAGCTCTATATACACATGGTTTGTATTATTTCTTTTAATTGTTATATTTTAAAAAATGTTCAGTTTTATTGTAGATGTTTTATGCTTGAGCACAGGGATTGTTTCATTTTTGTCTTTTTCATCCCCAGTGCCAAGCAGAGTGTCATAATTGGTAGGTCCTTAATAAATGTTTGGTGAATCAGATTAGATGTAAAGAAATTCCAGTCTCCTAAGCATCCTCTCAGATGGTGTACATAAGTTCGAGTATGAAATAAGGCATTACCTGATTACCGTTCTATCCTAGCTATCTCTTAGCTGGAGTACTGTGTTCAGTGTTAGATACATTACTTAAGAGCGAACATTGATGGGCAAGTAGGGAGAATCATGCTCATGAGAATGCTCTGCCTAGAGTTGTGGCCCCAGAAACATTCTAGCTGCGTGACCCTGGGCAAGTTATTTAACCCCAATTGTCTAGCCCTTACTACTATTTTGCCTTAGAACTAATACTTATGATTGATTCTAAGACATAAAGAAAGGGTTTTAAAAAAGAAAGGACATTGATAAGCTTGAGGCAGTCAGGAAGAAGTTAACTGTGATGGTGAAGGAATTTTATTACACCCCTTATAAAGATTTGTTGAAGGAAATGGGGATTATTTTGGCTTGGAGAAGATAAGGGAAAAGCAATAAGTGATAGATGGTCTTCAAGTACTTGAAAAGCTGTGATTGGATAGAGAGGTTCATCATATCTTGGTTTCTCCAAGAAGGCAAAACCAGAAACAACCAGTAGAAGTTGCAAATTCAATCTTGGTGTCAGGAAAATTTTCTTTTAACATTTAAAGCTTATATAAAAGTGATCTCAAGAGGTAGCAGATTCCACCTCACTGGACTTATGAATAAGACAGATAAAAAACACTTAGTATCAATTCCAAGACAGAATGTAAGGATTTTTTAAAGAAAGGAAAGTATTGACAAGAATCTCAAAGGCTGATAATACAATATATAACTCGTGTTTCTCCATTTGTGAGACCCTAAATCCTCTTCAGTGCCAAAATTGGAAGAGGGGGCATAGCATGAAGTGAAGGGCTTAGGAAATGGAATAATAATTTTAGAGATAGGTTTTAAATTGAAACCATGGGCTATCTTGATCAAGCCATTTAACCTTTCAAAAGCCTCAGTTGCTTTCCCTTTCAAATAGGAGTAATGATTTTTGCATAGCCCTACTTCAAGAGAGGATATCAGGAAGCATTAAGTAAGTAGCTATGCTGTTTTGTTTCTAATCTAATCTGTCCCCATATCACAGAGCAGAGGAGCACAAGATCAAGGGAACATAAATTTAAAGCTAGGAAGAACTCCTTTTTCTTTGCACATCTACAGCCTCTGGACAGTGAGATAAGTTGGGTTAATGACCCAGAATGTGATTGCATAATCTGGGTCATTTGGACAATAATTCACTTCAAAGGACATGGACTGTTTCCTTCATCTATCTTAATCACAAATCAGAACGGTTCTTGGGTGACCGATTAATCGATTGCATGGTCTACAGCTATGATGACAGTTAAAATAAACAGTTTGAAAAAGACTGATTTGGGAATGTATCTACACATTACTAGAATGGTCGGTAAATGTAAATAAATACTGCAGTCAGATTCTTCAGCTGAGGTGAGTGGAAACTAGGCAGACCTTTGATGAGCTAGCTTTTCCCTTTTCAGTCATTATTCTTCAACCATTCATTCAACAAAACTATACTGAGTACCAATTATGCACTTCGCATTGCACTGACTGCAAGAAAAAGAAAAGGCACGACACCTGTCCTTGTGGACCAATGATGCTCTTAACAATGTAACCCTGAGCAAATTTCTTTACTTTTTTGAGTCTCGGTTTCCCCTTCTAAAAAAGAGTGAAAAGTCCTAGTGGTATGGGTCTCAGTGGTATGCAGTGGGGATGGTACTTTGTAAATCTTTTTAAAATATGTTGGAAAATGTGAGTTGTCACTATGTTTAACAGAAATGACAACACTTAAGGACTGGATCTGTAATTTCGCTAGAGGTAAAGAAACTCCCTATACAGAAGCAGGTAGACACCTTCTCCAAATCTTATAATCCTAGAGAGGAGAAAAGGACACTGAAAGAATCAGTGACTTGCCAAGGCTCATATGGTAAGTAAGTGTCTTCTGGAACTTGAAGGCAGATTGTTATAGCTCTATTCTTATTTTTCTACTATGCCACACTACCTGTAATAAAAGGGACAATAGCTGCAAAAGAAGCAACAATTACCATACCTAGGCAGTTTGTTACCACCTGCTTAAATAGCATCATAGATAGTAAGTGCCAGAGGAGGTTATTGAAGGGGAAGGTAATTGTAGGTGGGCAATCAGGAAAGACTGTCTGGAAAAAGAAAGGCTTGTGCTAGACCTTGATACAGGTTGGATTTAGATAGATATAAATGAAGCTTGGAGTACAAATTGAACAATTATGCAGAGACAGAAATGAAGATGAAGTCTTTAGATGACTATGAGTATAATAATCCTATTGGAGGACTGAGTGCACAAAGGGGAATAGTGGTAGATAAGACTGGAAAAGTAAGTTGGAGCCACCTTGTGGAGGGTCTAGAATGCCAGGCTTAGGAATTTTAACTTTATCCTATAGATCACTGATGCCAAATTTAAATAAAAATGGAAGTCAATGAATCATACATAAGGATTCCCACAGAACACATATTGACTCAGAAAGCTGCATATTAACATTTTGTTTTATTATATATTTTATTTATTTTATTAAACATTTTCCAATTAAATTTGAATCTGAATCTGGCTTATTCTGGAGTATATCAATCTACTATATATTTCATACCCCTATTCTACTGAATAATAAGAACTAGTCATTGGACAACTCCATGCTTACCCTGGCAATGGTTTCTACCACTTAACACCAGAAAGTAGTAGAGAGGAAACCCAACTTTTTAATAGATCTCAGAGAACTGGTAAAATAGATGGAATAGTGGGTAGCCCACTGGACTTGGAATAAGAAAGACTTAAGTTCAAATTATACTTTAGACACTTGGTAGCTCTGCCATCCGTGGCACGCATCTAAACTTCTCTCAAACCTCATTTTACTCATCTGTATGATGGAGTTAATAATAGCACCTACATCATAGGGTGGTTGTGAGGATAAATTTATGTGTAAAATGTTTTTCAAACCTTAAAGTGGCATATAAATACTAAATGCTATCTCTTAGCTCCCACATGCTTATGAAATTAGCTTAGGGAAACAGTCTATGTGCCTTAGTTTCTTAGGCCAGCATCAATCATCAGGAAATCGCTCTTTCCTCTTTTAAAGCTAATTTTGGAAATACTAATGAGGTCTGTATGATACAATAGTGTTGCTCATATAGAAATGGTATAACTAAATTTATTAAACCATCTACTGTGTGGGCTATATTCTCATGGCTCTTTCCCAATCTAGACAGCCCCCAAACCATCTAAACTCTGAGTTTAAGAAAACATTTTGGGTTTTTTGGTATTAAGCCAACCCATCAGCTATTCACTGGAAGGTAACAAATCCAAGCCCCCATCACTACTACTACATCAAGTTGCTTTTCTATTCACTGCCTCCCAGAGGCCTCTCGATGTCTGGTCAGTGGGTGAACACAAGACCCAGGACATTGATTCTATCTTCACTCACATTTCTCTAGATTCTCCTATATCACTATACCAGTGTTAATAGCTATCAACTGGGCTGTATAGAATGCCAACTTATATTCACTGCCTTTGGATCCTTGGTATAGTTGATTTAAGGGCACCTATAGGAAATGGGAGAGAGTTCTCCACTACTGACCTTATTTTTCCCTCTCTGGACAACCATTTTTTCAGAGTTTGCATGATTACCCTCCTAATTCACTTCTGGCTTTTCTTTCATATTCTTTCCATATTATATTCTAGCCTAAAGGGAGTCACAAGGTCCATAGCTCATTAACTGAAACATAAATAAAATCTCCACTTGATAAGTAAAATTAAAATTCCTTTGAATAACATTCAAGGCTGTACATAATCTCGTACCATCAACAATTCAATTCCACAGTCATTTATTGATTATTTATTATATCTAACCCACTGTGTTGGCTGCTGGGGATGAAAAAAAAAGAATGAGAAGCAATTATTACCAGCTGTCATTCAATCAATTAAAAGTATTTAATGGCAAAGATGAAACATCCCTGCCCTAAAGGATCTGACAGTTTTCATAAACAAATACACTTAGGCAAGTAAATATGCTTTTACCTTTAGATAGATAAGTAAATATAAGAAATTCACAGAGGTAGAGAATAAAAGGGCAGAAGGATGAAGGAAGGATTCTTATGTGACATGATATTTGAATTAAGTCTTGAAGCAAGTTCAAGAAGAGGCAGAGATGAGAGCATATTGTAGAAGGAGAGACATAAGCTGTGTAGTCATGGAATTAGGTTATGGAATGTCATGTTCATGAAGTAGCCAGCCTATATTTTTAGCCTAATTCCACGACTCCTTTCCATGTGTTCTATTCTCCATTCAGGTTCAACAGATATGCATCCTGGTCAAAACAAATGAACAAATCAGAAAAAAAAAAAACAATAAAACCCTTAGATTTCTCCACCTTTGTAACTTTGTTCATGCTTTGTTCCTATGTCTATAATGTCTTCCTTCTTCCTCTTTCCTTGTTTGATTCATAGAAAACTTTTTTGTTCGTTTTATAACACACTTATTTATTTATTTGTTTGTTTGTCTATTTATTTATTTGTTTGTTTTAGTAAATTCTCTCTCTTTTTTTAAATTTAAAATTTTGAATATTTTCCCATGGTTACATGATTCATGTTCCTTCCCTCTCCCCCAAGTTCCCCCACCCCACCATAGCTGACACATAATTCCACTGGGTTTTATATGTATCAGAAATCTTTTAAGAATAACGAAATACCATCCCATAAAGGAGCACCCCAATTAGTAATGCCTCTCCACACAGAACTCACCTTTTTCCTTTTATTAAAACTTATCCCCCACTTCCGGGTTAAGATGGCGGCAGAGTAAGAAGCAGCTCTAAACCTCTCCTGACCGAAACACACAAAACTCCTCAAGGGGACATAAAAACAAGTCCAGACGAACGGAGGAACCCCACAACAGGGCACAGCGTGGAAGGTACGTGGAATCGAGACATTTCCAAGCTAAAAAGGGCTCTCACTCAAGCGCGAGCTGAGCAACCGCCCCACCCCCACCCCCTCCACACTCACCTATAGCTNATACAAAAAGCAATAATAATGGATAAGACTGAAGAATTTTGGTGGAGAAGGATTGTGGAGGGACTTGGATATCAAGATTACACATGTAAATTTTATTTGGTGGGGAATGAAGCCAAGTCATCAATAACCATTTATTAAGCTAGACTCTACACTATGCTAAATGTCAGAAATACAAATATGTGAACAAATACAACCTTTGCCATCAGAGGAGTTACATTCTAATGGACAAAGACAGCACATATAAGGATATGAAGAGTAAAGGTCAGGAGAAGAAAGAAGATAAAATCAGGAGGACAAAGTGGTGAAAAATAACAAAAATAAAAAAATAAAAAACAAAAAAATAAAAAACCAGAGACTTAGAAGTAGAGCCTGAGAAGTGAAAAGCAATACAAACATATTCTGCTTAGGTATTTCCTTAAATGGATGTTCTGAGAGGAATAGACCAATCAGAGAAAGGGCCTTCAGGGGCAGATGGATCTTCTAAGTGAGAAGGCTACAAGGAAGGAATTTTCCAGAGTGGGAAGTAAGTATTTTTATTTCAAACTAATTTTGTTCTTTGGCTGACTAGTAAATATATACATATTGGTGGGGGCTTGTGAGCTATGTTTTCTTTTTCTTTTCTTTTTTGAAGGGTTGTGGAGGTGGCTGAATATAGAATACTTGACCCAGGATAGCTTCTGGAGGCCCCCACATATGAGAATCAGATGTTCTATGTTTTCTCCTAAATTTTACAAACATGTTTATTGTAACAACTTAGGAAGGTAAGTGATTCAGATATTGTTATCATTCTCATTTTTCAAATAAGGAACCTGAAGCCCAGAGAATGGGGCAATTTCCCCAACATCTTATGACTAGCAAATGATTGAGAATAGAACAAGAAAATAAGTTTGACTTCAAAAATTGGAAAGAACCTCTGAACCTTCTTTTTCAATATTTGTGAGCTATAGATAGAGAAACTGAGACACAGAAGCAAGATGTGACACAATAAGTAGGTAGCAAAGCCCTTCACCATCCAGGTTTCTGCCCTCTTAATGGTGTCCACATTTTCTATATCTTTTTTTAACTGTGGTGTCTAAGAAATACACACACACACACACACACACACACACACACACACACACACACACACACATATGCCCCTACGAAGATGTGATCTGACCAGGAAAGAATACAGAAATACTATAAATTCCTGACTTCTGAAAGCTCATGTCCATCTTTTTTTTTTTTTCCTAATCTTTACCATCCATCTTAGAATCAATACTCTGCATTGGTTCCCTGGCTGAAGAATGATAAGGGCTGAACAATAGAGATTAAGTGATTTGCCCAGCATCACACAGCTAGGAAGTATCTGAAGCCAAATTTAAATCCATGATCTCCCATCTCCAGCCCTGGCTCTCAATCTACTGAGCCACTTAACTGCCCCCTTAGCATCCATCTTAACAGGGCTCAAGATCAAATTAAATTTTGGGGCTGCCACATCAAACTACTAATTTATATTTGACTTGTGCTCCATTAAAACCCCTATATATATTAAATATATGTGTATATACATATATATATTTTTGCTAAACTGAACTATTATTTAATTATGCCATCCCTAATCTGTATTTGTGAGTCAGAATTTTTGAACTTGAGAGTATGATATGTTGTCTTTATAGTTGAGTAAACAGAGAGAAAGTATCAGAGTTCGAATTCAAACCCATGACCTTAGATTGAGCTATTTTTACCTCACTAAACTTTCTCCATTTCCATGCTCCTGACTCATCTGGATGGGTTTATCCATTTGAAGATGCTGACTTGAATTTGGCATAGCCATCCCATTACCCTTTCACTCATATCCTTTCGTTCATACTAGTTTTCTCTTTCTAGCCTGGCAAATGTTTCCAATTACTAGACAAGAATAGGCCCTATCCTTGCAGGGATCTGGGATCACCCCTTAGGAACCAGGTAAGGAATTATCATAATGATTATTCTATTAAGGAAGGAGAAAGAGGTCAGTTCATCTTGACCACACTTTCCTCTCCTGAAGTGCTGGAATGTAAAAAGGACTCAGCAACCTTGCCAGGTCAGGAATGAATAAGCTCTGGGAAAGAGTGCTTACAAATGGAATAACACTCACAATTAAATGATGGTGACAAATGGTGGGTGACAAAAGCACAGGAAGTTGCCAAATAGACTGTCCATGGCCCAAACCTGGCAGCTTCTTGCCTTCTGTCTTGGCCAGGTGCTGTCTGTTCTTCAAACAAAACAGCTGGATCTTTATGGTCCCTTTATTTTGGGATGACATAGGGGCAATATGCCAGGGAACTTCAGGGTCCAGGGGAAAGCCGAAAGGAAGTGTTCTCCTATTCCTCTCTCTGTGTATGTGTGTGTGAAAGAGAGACAGAGACAGACAGAGAGAGAGAGGCAGAGAGAATGAGCTTTGCAAACCTATGCCAAAACCCTGCAACCAGCTAAGAGGCCAGAAAGAATGATAGCAAACTAATTAGGACAGATTCAATTCAATCCAACACAAGGAACATTTATTAAGTACTAACAACATCCAGAGCTAGGTGCTGGGGGAGTCGTAAAGTTTAGATAATTCAACTCAACTCATTTCAATCTACATTTATTAGGCTTCTTTTCTGCCTTCTCTGGGTTTTTGTGACATTGTTCCTTTGAGTTTTCCTCCTACCTAACTGGAAATTCCTTCTTAGTCTTCTTTTTTGGGTCACCATCCACATTCTCTAACCATACATATACCCCAAGACTCTGGCCTGGGCTTCCTTTTTATCTCTTTCTTCATTCTCTCACTTGGGGACTTCATCTGTTTCCATGACTTCAATTATCCTCTCTATACAAAAGACTGTTAGACATACTTATATTATTATATTATATTATATTATATTATATTATATTATATTATATTATATTATATTATATTATATTATATATAATAATGTAGTCTATATCTCTTCTGAATTCTAATCCCACTTCATTACTGGACATTTACAATTGTATTGTTGGGGAAGCAACATGGCACAGTGAATAGGACACCAAGTCCAGAGTCAAGAGGACCTGAGTTCAAATCTGGGTTCAGACACTTCCTAGCTGTGTGACCCTGGGCAAATCACTTAACCCTATTTGCCTTCTAAAAGAGGTCCAAACAGTCCCTGACTTCAAGGAGCTCACCCTTATTTCCTCTTCCAATTCATTCTCCTCCTCCATTGACTGGTTCTTCCTACCCTAGTTCTTTAACTCCTTGTCCTTTCTACTGTTTCTTTTGAAAATATCAACAAGTGCTTAAAGAACTCTTCTCTCTTCCACCTTTTCAACACCATCTCTTTGTAATCTTTATAATATAAATAAAACACTTTATAATCTTCTCCAATAGAGTCAACAGCATGTATTCCTTCTACCAATCCAGGACTAAGAAGAAGATATGCATTTCCTTTTTTCCTATACTACTTTCAAATGGCTCTTCTGTGCTCACCAGTCAATGGTATTTTTTGTTTTGATGTTCAGATAATTTATTCAAGGGCAGTTAGGTGGCATAGGCCTAGAATCAGGAATATCTGAGTTCAAATCCAGCCTTAGATACTTATTATCATTATGACCCTGGTTAAGTCATTTAACTTTATTTGCCTCAGTTTCTCATTTATAAAATGAATTGTAGAAGGAAATTGCAAATGATTCCACTGCCTTGGCTCATATAACCCTAAATGGGATGATGATGATTCAGACATGACTGAAATGATTGAACAACAACAACTGTATTTAAACTACTCTTCAGATCATCATTGATATCATTTAATGAACTCTCAATCTACCTATATTTCTTTCCTAATGTTAGGAATCTTCTCTTTAGTCATCTAATCTCTAAGTTCTAAAATGTTTTCAATTCCAATGGTCTTCTCTATTCGTCTCAGTCCTAGAACAGTTGTATGATGCTTTGGAACTTATGATTTCTAAAGAATTATAAAACTTCTAAGTAATAATTCATATTATTGCCCATATCACTGTAGCCTGTGGTAATATGATTGAGTTCTTCAAATGTTTCCTATAACCTATATCTTTTCAACCTATAATTTTTCAACTTGTTTTAACTAAAAACTGGTTCTCCTTGAAGGACCTTCTATTCTAATAAACGCAGGAGGGAGTAGGCGACAAGAGCTTATAAGTTGAAAAACTGTAAGATGGAGTAGAAGAGACTATTTTGAGGATCTAGAAAAGTAAGGTAGAATGTTTAAGGAGATGAAAGATTTCTTAGTGGTGATATAGTTCTTGAGCACTCAAAGTCTAACACATGATTATGATGATTTGTGTCTGAAGCACAACAGAGAAGATCCCTGGAATTGAGAAGATGAAAGAATTTACGGTTAATTAGGCCAATGGTCTTCAACATGAATATTTGAGCCCCTAGGATTAAGTCAAGGAATATGATAAATATCCTTAAGTTAAACCCTATTATCACTCAATTTTCTCAATGATTAATAATATATTCTTAAAGATATAAGAATATTTATATCCCCAGTGTTTCATTCATTGTCACACAGTAAACATTTAATAAATTGATGTTGAATGAGTGAGTTGTACTTCTGCCCTTCAGATAGTCATTGCTTTTATATCTTTATTCCTCGGTAATCCCCATTATCTGATTTTTCTTCCCCTTTTATGCCTCTGCTGATCACTGATGAAGGAAATCACAAACTTTGAGCTGACTTTACCCTCCACAAAGTAATATTTCATTTTCCTAGTTCAGCCCTTTCCAGCTTACCTATCCTTCTAATCTGCTTTGATCTATCCCCCTTCTCATTCTCTACTGCATCTGTTCCAAATTTTTTTAATAAATATGAAATCACAAATCTCTATTATGTGCAGCTTGCTTAAAAAAAGTACATCATTTAATGTTTATTTCAAAACTGTCTTGTGTATGTATGTTTTCTTCTCATTTTCCTTCTTTTCTTCTCTGTGCATTTGAAAAATGATTATATGACCCTCTTTTGTTTCTTTTTAAAACTATTACTAGCTCTACTTTCTTTGCCTTAAACCTCTAGGAAGCACACATGCACATACACATCCTTTTGTTGTAGCTACAGCTTTAAAGTCACCACTTGGTATAAAGGACTTAAATATCTTACAAAATTTAAATGACTAGATGGTCTTAGTCAATGGTAATATTAAGAGAAAGAAAAGGAAGAAAGGGGTAAATGAACAAACAAAATAAAAATGTTAATTCTGTGGTTTCCTTCACCACCTGGTTGGAAAGATCAAGTATCCAGACTTTTCCAGGACTAAGGGGAAAAAGAGGAAAAAAAAAACAAATAAAAGGAAGAATCAAAAGGCAGAAATCCTAAACCTTTCCTTCCTCCTTCCAAAAAACTAAGTTTCAAGTCTTACAGTCTCCTCCATGTGATGGATACTGTCATATCTCGGAGGTTAATAGTGGTTATTCTAATGCAAAATGAAAGTGATCAGCCCTAGTAGTACCAAGATCATCAGAGACTCAGCAGCTCATGGAATCTCTTTCCATGGCTGTCCCATCAGTATCCTAAATTCAACACGTCCTAGATGCATTATATTTCTCATGTATCTGTTCCTCCTTCCTATTCTACTCTCTCTATCTGAACTAAAATCATTCACCCTGTCTTCCGTGTTTGTAACTTTAAGATTATCACTGAGCCTTTCCTTTCCCTCACCTTCATGTTCAACCAGTTCCCAAGGCCTGGTGATTCTATTTCTGTAGCATATTACTTCCATCTCTCCTTTGTCTTCTCATTGCCAACACCATAGTAAGTCTTGTTAACTTGTATTTGATTTATTTCAATTGTTTCAAAACACTATTTTTCTATCTTATCTATTCTTCATATTTATGCCAATCTAAATTTTCTTATGCACAAATTTGTTAATGCCATTTTTTCCTTCAAAATCCTTCATAGTCTCTCTATTGTCTCTTGAGTCAAGTTAACATTCCTTAGCCTGTCACTCATCATTACCCTTTTTCTAATCATTCCAAAATTTCATCCTAATTCCATACTTTTCTACATACATTGTGTATTCAAGGGGAGGACTTACATCTCTGAGCAGTTGAGGGAGGACTAGAACCTCTCATGTGAGTGTTGGCTAAGCTCTTTTCAGGGTTTCTCATCTACTTTTGGTATTTTCCTTCCACCCAACTCTTATCTGTAGCTCCAAGAAGCGGTATCTTGAATAGTGATAAAATTGTTCTAGCAAATGGACTTCAGCCAGGTTGGGGGTAACCAAGAGGCTTTAAACCCATTGACAAATTAGGGTGATGTCTACTAAAAAAAAAGTGAAGACTTCTCTCTGTAAGTGTTAAAATTAATGGTTTGGCTACATATATGAAAATTATAAATCTTTTATTTATAAAAGAGGTGAAAGTAGAGAAATACAAATGGATAGAAAAGTACATTAACCTATCTAACTAAATATTGTTCCAGTGCTTGGCTCAGCCAGGACTTGTTAAACTTCAATCAGAGTTAAACTATCTCCAAAAGACAGAAAGTGAAAACCAGCTATCCATTAACCCAAGACAATGACTGGAGCTGAAGGTAACTTCTGAGGCCTACTTTCTTCTTTGAGCCGACCTTCTTCTTGAAGCCAACTTCCTTCCTGGAGTGACTCTCTTCTTGGAGTCCACTCTCTACTAGCCTCTTTCATCAGACTGCCTTCATGGCTTTTATGGTGGTTTCCTGTAGCTGTCCCTTTTCACAGAGCTAATCACAGTTTCCAAATTGTCTGAGTTCTCACCTTTGGAATCACACCTTTCTGAGTGTGTGAACTCTTAAATTTCTGGCTTGTTCTCACCTAGCATCAAGTAAGGTGTGGACTCACTAAGTGGTTTTCAAGCTTCTCCCACCTAGTTCAAGCTTGTGTTGATTCAAAGTTATTGCCAACAAAAGTGTTTACTAAGCAAAGAGAACAAAAGATTCCCTTTTCACAAGTGCAAACTCAAAGAGAACCAATCATTCTCTTTTACATCTCTTTGGAATGAACAGATGAAAAAAAGTTTGTTACAACAAGAAGGTGGTTAAAGCTAAGAAGGGTTTAGAGCTTGGTTAGATATCAAAGATGCCAATGTTATTCACTGCCTCCCAGATCATCCCCAGTTGTTCTGAAATTTGTTTTGCTACAAGATGCCTTATTTCAATGACTGGAAGAGAGAGTGAGGCTGAGGACTTTGTGCAACTATGTCTCACTTGAATCCAATCTACTCAGAAGATGACATCACCTTATAATATCATTGGTCCTCTTCAAAAATGAAGGATGAACAATAAAACATTAAGCTTGAAGTTTAGTAAGTCATTTAAATTTTTCCAACACAAATCATGTCTAACCATAATTCCTGTATCCAATATTTGTACAATTGATCAGTTTGTACCCTGTGCAAAGATTTGTATTTATCCCTACTGCATTTAATTTTATCAGGTTCAGCTCAATGTTCTAGCCTGACAAGATCTTTTGGAATCTTCCATCATCCAGTGTATTAGATATTCCTACCAGCTTGATGCCATCTACAAGTGCAATGAGGACACCATCTATACTTACATCCAAGTCACCAAAAAAAATGTTAAACATCAGAGGACCAAGCACAAATATATTTTGTATTCTATCAATGAACCCCTACCCCACTAACATGGAACCATTAACAACTACTCCTTGAATTTGGTCATTCAGATTTGAATCCATATGAGAGCTCCCTATTGGTTTTCAGAACTTTCATTATATACTGTGCTCTCTATCTGGTGTTGTAAGGGTTAAATTAAGGAGTTTGACAAAGTGAGAAGAGCACTTTAACAGAAACCTCAGTCCTGGTCTCCCTGGTAATGGAATCTTCAGCTCTGGCTCATTGATCTACTTAGAAATCTTGCTCTCTTGCCTGTTTAGGAGACAGAGAGAGATTAAGAAAATCCCTTTAACACTGCAATGCCCTCTCCTCAATTCATCTACTGAATCTCTACTCATATACTAAGACCATGCCATTTGCAACTCTCTGGGAAGCCTTTCTTAATTCTGAATTCAGTAATGACCTTCCCCAATACATGGCATTTTGTGTTTGGTCTGTGAACTTAATTCATCAAACCAATTTAAAATGGTACAATGGAAAGATCATTGGTCAGGAATTAGAGGACCTGACCTGAGTTAATTCAAAAATGACCTCTGATGCTTTCTACCTATGTGACTTTGGACAAATCACTTAACCTCCCTGCTACCTTCTGTGAAATGAAGGGATGGATTAGTTGTCATCTCAGACTCTTTCCAGCTCTAGATGTATGACCTATAATATTAATATAAAAAATACAGCTGATATGTATGTTGTGCTTTAAAGCTTACAAATTACTTAATATGCAATATCCCACTTGATCCTAACAACAACCCTCTGAGTTGGATGCCACTGGAATTATTACTTCCATATTATGGTTAAAGAAACTACAATTCAGGAAAGGTTAAGCACATTGCTTATGATTGCACAATAAAAAGTCAGATTTCTCCTGATTCTAAGCCCCATGTTCTTTCCACCACACAAAGTTGTCTGATAACTATGGCAATTGATAAAGCATTGGACCTAGAATTAGGACCACCTAAATTCACTCCAGACTCTTGAATTCACTGGCTCTGTGTCTCTTGGTGAGTTATTTAATCTCTCTCTGCCTCAATGCCCTACTCAATCAAATGGATTTTAAAATAGTACTTACCTTCCTGGGTTGATGTGAAAATAAAGTACAATTATTATTTGTAAAGTGCTTTGCAAACTTTAAAGCATTATATAAATCTTAATTATATTGGAGTAGGGTAGGGGAAGAGGTATAAGGCATGTACAGGAAGCTTACAAAGGACTGTGAGTATGATAGGGATCTAGAAGAGGTCCACACAAAAGGTAGTTGGACAATTTAAAGAAACAGAGGATCATTTTGGAAGATGGATTTAGTGGATGTTTCCTAGGGAGAGTGAAATCTGAGATGAGTTCTAAAGGATTTTGGATGTCAGAGATGAAGAAAAATCATCTTCAAACCATGGGGTTTTACCAGTGTACAAATACAGAGGAAGATGGCATACTGAGTTCAAAGAACCACTGGCTATCCAACATAATGTGTAACAATGGATATAATTCCCCTTCTAGACTATAAATTTCATCATAGCAAAGCCTAATTTATCCTTTTTCAGTTTTGGTTCTCAACTAATTCCTAATATAGTGCTCAGTATATAATAAGAACTTAATAAATGTTTTCTGAATGAATTACTGAATTTAATATTCAATATCACACAAGAAGTATTGTCTATTGAAAACATTTTATTTTACTTATAATTTTTATTAAATTTTATTGACATCTCTTAATTTTATATGATTTTCATTCCCATATACATCTTCTCTTCCTTTTTCCTCATTTAATCTCTTCCTACCCCACTTTTTTTTATTTTTAAAATTTTTATTTTAATAAATTTCCATAGGAGTTTTAAAGTTATATGATCCATATTGTCTTCCTCTCTTCTTCCCTCTCCCCTCCCAGAGATGACAAGCAATTCAACCTAGGTTATACATGTATTATCACATAGGACATATTTCCATGTTATTAATTTTTGTAAATATGTAAATCTTAGAGAACTAAAATCCCCCCAAACATATATTTGAATAAACAAGTAATAAATCATATGTTTCCATTTGCATTTTTTCTCCAGCAGTCCTTTCTCTGGAAGTGGATACTATTCTTTTTCCTAAGTCCTCAGAGTTGTCCTAGATCATGGTATTGCTGCTAGTAAGAAAGTCTAACACATTTGATCATTCCACAATATTTCAGTTACTATGTATAGTTTTCCTGGTTCTGCTTATTTCACTCTGCAACAGTTTATATAGGTCATTCCAATTCTTTCTGAAATCATCCTGATCATCATTCCTTAAAGCATAATATTATTCCATCACTGTCAAATACCAAAATTTGTCCAGCCATTCCCCAACTGAAGGACATCCTTTTAGTTTCCAATTCTTTGCCACCTCAAAGAGAGCAATTATGAATATTTTTGTATAAACAAACCCTCCCTCATTTTTTATATCTCTTTGGGATACTGACCTAGAAGTGGTATTACTGGATCAAAATGTATGAATTGTTTAATAGTTTATTGGGCATAATTCTAAATTGCCCAAAATAATGATTGGATCAATTCACAACTCCATCAGCCCAATTTTGCCAGATTCCTTCCAACATTTATCATTTTCCTTTACTGTCATATTGGACAAACTGATATGTGTGAGGTAATACCTCAGAAATGTTTTAATTGGCATTCCTCTAATCAAAAGGGATTTAGAACATTTTTTATATATTACTGATAGCTTTGATTTCCTCATCTGAAAACTGCCTATTCATATCCTTTGAACATTTGTTAATTTTGGAATAACTTGGATTCTTATAAATTTTACTTAGTTCTTTATATATATAAGAAATGAGACCTTTATCAGAAAAAATTGTTATAATTTTTTCCCTAGTTTGCGGTTTCCCTTCTTATTTTGGTTGCATTGGTTCTGAATAAACATTTTTCAAGTGCTTGCTATGTGACGAACACTGTGTTAAGCACTAGGGATACACAAACAGGTAAAAGACAGTCCCTCGTATCAAATAGCTTATAATCAAAAGTCCAGATGGAAACAAATAGTGCCAATTCTTGCTTTATCTAAATGGACTGTTCAGAAGACCTCCATGTAAAGCAATTTTTAAGTATGTGTAAGGAGAATTTAACCACTAATTTGAAGAAGTGAGGAAGGCAGGAAGGAGCCTGAGCACCCATAGCCAGCCAGCGCAGCATTTATGGGTTGAAAGTGGGAGTTGGGAACAGAGAAAGGAATAAAGGAGGTGGGACACATTAGGTGAGACCAGTCATGTGAGGGTCTGGCTAAAATCCAGGGGAAGAAAAGAGAAAAGGCAGACACATGGGGCCAGACACAGACACACAGACACAAGAAGATGGCAAGTAGGCATGGACACCTGGGCATGGGTACAGGTAGGTGAAGGGGATCAAAAGCTTCCTCTTTTGGTGCTGGATGTCTCAAGCCAAGCCTCCAATCCCATGGTGTAGGTGGCAGGTCTCACCAGGCCTCTCAATTGCAGACTTTTTTGGTAGTGGGGGGAGGTAAGGGAGGCTTAGAACCCAAAGGACAGGAGTGGGGAGAGAAGAGCATAGAGTAAAGTTATCACAGATTTATTTTTTATTTTTTATTTCTTTCAGAATAAAGTAGAATTTGCATAATTCTAATTTAGGTAAAAGGACAGCTATCTATACTTTCAGATCACGTTATCTACAGTATATATCTAGGAAATAATTAACAGATGGAAGGCACTACAATTAAGATTTGGGAAAGACAGCACAGAATATAAGATTTTAGTTGGACCTTAAAGGAAGCCAGTATATATTAATAATACCCAAGTGATATTAAATGGTCATTACCTAACATACGCAATAAAAAAAATGCCTGGCCTGAGAGCCAGGAAACCTGGGTTCAAGTAGGGATTTGATATCACCTTCCTATGATCTTGGGTTACCACCAGCTTTTTCTAGTTCTCAATTTAACCATCTATAAAATTAAGATGTTAACCCCTACTCCCTTCCCCCCGTCCCCATCAAGCTCAAACTTCAGTCTAGGTCTCCTGATGTCTGCCAAGTTGTTATATCTATCACACTGCTCCCAGAGACCTCCTTTCACCTAGGACCCATGTCCTTCTTCTTGAATACATATAAGTGGCAGAACTGATAAATGAAGGCCCTGGCATCACTACAATAGACAGAGCATAAGTTGAGTAGAGAAAATGATAGTGACTGGAATGTTTTTTAATGATTTTCCGTCTATATCCAGGATTTATTTTCCAGGGCCTTTAGTGCTTGGAGCAGGCCATAGAATCTCAAAGTTATTCCCCATTCCATGCATGTAGATATACAAATATATATATATATATATATATATATATATATATATATATATATATATACACAGATATATACAAAGATCCTTGTAGGACTCACCCTCTCTCTCTCTCTCTCTCTCTCTCTCTCTCTCTCTCTCTCTCTCTCTC
>NC_058130.1:698244860-698275781 GCF_016433145.1 Gracilinanus agilis | reverse complement strand
TCTCTCTCTCTCTCTGTCTCTCTTTCTTTCTCTCTCTCTCTCTCTCTCTCTCTTTCTCTCTCTCTCTCCCTCTTTCTCTCTCTCTCTCACTCTCATTTTTTCTCTCATTTTCTCTCACATACGTACACATACACACACACACACATACACATACACTCTTTCTCTCTGTCTCTCATTTTTTCTCTGTCTTTCTCTCATGTACAAACATATATACACACATTTCAACCCTTTCAGAGAACCATACATATACTCATAGATATACATTCAGGCACCACACATATCAGAGACAGGCACACATTTGTGTATACCCACACATACACATATACACATACACATTGTATGTGATTAAGCATGTTTGGGAATGGAGCCATGCATCTTCCTCAGGGCCCTGCAACTGGGGAAGGTAAAGAGTGGAGAGGAAATTAAGCATCACAGGAAAGTACTGTGTCTTTTCCGGATAATTACCCCTACCTTGTATAATCTAACGAGCCATTACTATGCCCGGATGGGACATTTAAGGAGAGTTATTGTATGTTTTCTCACAGTTTACCCAATTGTAGAAGTTAATTGATTTACCTAGACAAAACAAGAGTGGGGAAAAGCTTCCAAAAGATACAGAAGTTTAAAAAAAAAAAAAAAAAAGAAGCAACCCTGCTGGGCTTGGTACTCACTGAGCAGGG
Organism: Gracilinanus agilis; assembly: GCF_016433145.1. NCBI lineage: Eukaryota > Metazoa > Chordata > Mammalia > Didelphimorphia > Didelphidae > Gracilinanus > Gracilinanus agilis. The sequence goes on along the minus strand of NC_058130.1, from coordinate 698,275,101 downwards.
AATACTCTGGGATAGGGATCAAAATGTAGCTTCTTATATCATGGAAAATAGAATGTCAAAACTGGAGAAAATTTCCCAGTATAGAACAAGACATATAATTAAAGGTGGTGGTTGTCCAGATGCTTCAGTTGAAACTCTTGTTGATAACCATTTGGGTTTTCTTTTTTTAATATCACATTTTTTTTTACCAATTACATATAATAACAAAATTCCACATAAGTTTCCCAAAGTTATGTGATCCAAATTGTCTCCCTTCCTCCTTCCCTTACCCACTCCCTGAGCTGGGAAGCAATCCCACTTGTTATGAGTGGGATATAATCTGTATTTTTCTCATAAAAGTGTTAAGAACCTAGATAGAAGTTAGTACTTTCCCCTCCTTTTAGAACATCCTCCCTTTTCTAAGAAGGAAACCTTTAGCCTGTCTACTTCACATTTCAAAGGCCCTGAGGGGCAGAATAGTGCTCTGGAAATTCTCCATAGGATGGTAATTCATGATCCATCAACTCCTTCCTCTTGTAATCTACAACCGGTAATCCATTTATCTTTTAAGATGTCAAAGATGGCAACTTCTGGCCAGAACAAAAGGTGGAGGGGTGGAGTTCCTTGATTAGAAGACCCTATGAATTGAGTCTTTGGACTCAATACTTAGACATTCCTTAGGCATCCCAAACTGTGGAATGTCCCTTTAGTGAAAGAATAAATTGCTGTCTTATACTTTGGCTTCTGAGCTCCATGTTTGTGAACTTTCAGGGGTGAGGTCTACTGTTGGTGACCTTGTCCCACACTATTGTACATGTATTACCTTGTAAAACACATTTATTTCCTCATTGTTCCATTTTTGTAAATGAATAATCATATAAAACTAAAACCCCCAAAATAAAAACCCATTTGAGTTTTCTTGAAAAAGATATTGGCACAGCTATAAATATTTTTGTACAAGTCTGTTTATCTATCATCACTTTGGGGTACAAACCAAGCAATGGTATGGCTGGATCAAAGGGAAGGCATTCTTTTATTGCTCTTTGGGCATAATTCCAAATTGCCATCCAGAATGGTTGGATCAGTTCACAACTCCACCAGCAGTGCATTAATGTCCCAATTTTGCTACATCCCCTCCAAAATTCATTACTCTCCCCTGCTATTTGTGGTGGCAAAAAACTGGAAAGCGAGGGTATGCCCTTCATTTGGGGAATGGCTGAACAAATTGTGGTATATGTTGGTGATGGAATACTACTGTGCTCAAAGGAATGATAAACTGGAGGAATTCCATGTGAACTGGAAAGACCTCCAGGAACTGATGCAGAGTGAAAGAAGCAGAGCCAGAAGAACATTGTACACAGGGACTGATACACTGTGGTAAAATCTAATGTAATAGATGTCTGTACTAGCAGCACTGCAATGACCCAAGACAATTCTGAGGGATTTATGGAAAAGAACACTACCCACATTCAGAGAAAGAACTGCAGGAGAGGAAACACAGAAGAAAAAAAAATGCTTGAATACTTGGGTTGATGAGGACATGATTGGGGATGTAGACCTGAAAGGACCACACCAATGTAACTATCAATAATATGTAAATATATCTTGACTGAGCACACATGTTAAAACCAGTGGAAATGTGAGTTAGCTATGTGGGGTGGGGGGAGTTTGAAGGGGTGAAGGGTAAAGTAAAAACATGAATTATGTAACTATGGAAAATTTTTCAAAAAAAATTAATTAAAAAAAGAAAAAGATATTGGACTACTTTGCCATTTCTTTCTTTTTTAAATTTTTTTCTCAATTACATGTAAAAACAGTTTCCAATATTTTTCAAAGAATATTGTCTTGATTCCATCCTTCCCTTGAATTCTTGTATCTTCCTTTAGATGGTAAACAATATCATATAGATTTTATGTCCAACCAGGTAAAACATTTTTCTATATTAAATCTTTTTTGGAAGGAAACTCAAATAGAAAAAAAAAATAAGAAATTGAAAAAAAGTTTGCTTTGGTCTGGACTTAGATTCAGTTCTTTTTTCTCTGGAAGTAGATGGCACTTTTTTTTTTTTTTTTAATCATGAGTCATTTGAGATAGTTTTGGATCATCATAAAGTATTCCTGTGACTATATAACATTCTCCTGGTTCTGCTGATATCACTCTGCTTCAGTTCATGTAATTCTTTCCATGTTTTTCTGATGTCCTCCTTTTTGTCATTTCTTATAGCACAATAGTATTCCATTACAATCATTTACTTAACTATTCTGTAATTGATGGCTATCCCCTTACTTTCCAAATCTTCGTTCCCCTAAAGAGAGCTGCTTTAAATATTTTTAAGTATATAGGTCCTCTTTTTTTCTTCTTTGAGATGCATGCCTAGTAATGGTATTACTAGATCAAAGGGTATGTCCTGTTTTATAGTCCATTGGGCATGTCTAAATTGCTCTCCTGAATGAATGAATTGGATCAGTCCATAATTCTCCTGATAATGCATTCATGTTCCTGACTTCCTACATCCCCTCCCAGTTTTGTCATTATCATTTTCTCTCATAATAGCCAATGTGTTAGATGTGGGGTGGTACCCCAGAGTTGTTTTAATTTGCATTTCTCTAATAGTTATTTAGAACACTTTTTGCATAACTACAGAGAGTTTTAATTACTTTGTCTGAGAACTGGCTGTTCATATCCTTTGGCCATTTATCAATTGGGGAATAACTTGCAATCTTATATTTTCAACTAATTTCTCTATGTATACAGAAATGAGGCTTTTATTAGAGACTTGTAACAAAAAAATTTCCATCATTCTTACTGTGTATTGCTTTCATATTTACCTCTGTTTAATCTCTGACCTCCCCTTCCCCCAATTTGCCCTCTTTTCTATCAGGCCCACCACCTTCTCTTGTCCCCTTCTTCTCCTACTTTCCATTGGGTAAGATAGTTTTCTATATTAAATTAATTGTGTGTTCTTCCTGGATCACTTTTTCCTCTGACTGCAGTGAGATGTGTTCCTCTAGCTTTCTGGATTTATTTCTTTTTATGTATTTGTGGAGGGATAGGAGGAGTGGAGCATCTTTTACTCCACCTTCTCAGTTCCTCTCATACCTACTCTTTTATTGTCAATGGCAACACTATGCTCCCAGCAGCCTACATAATATTCTCAACTTCCATTTCTCAGCCCTCTTATCCAATATGTTGCCAAGGCATATTACTTTTTACCTTGACACATCTCTCAAATATACTCCCTTCTCTTCCTTGAAACTATAACTACCTTTGGTACAGGGTTTATCATCTCACCTTTGGACAATTTGAATAGCCTGTTGCCATCTCAGCCTGTTTAATGACTCTCCCCACTTCAATGTATCCCCAATTTGGTTTATAAGTAATTTTCCTAGATTACAGGTCTGATCACATGCCTCCTCTACTCAATAGACTCCAAAGACTTCCCACCATCTCCAGGACCATATAAAAATTCTCTTCCATTCGAAGGCCATCATACCTTAGATGTCACCTGAATCTTCTTCCACTTTATTTCTTGATACCTACTCATTGATCTAATGACACTGGCATTCTCATTACTCCAGGAAGAAGAATCCTTCTCCCAGAATTTTCTCTGGCTGTCCTCCATTATTTGAATCCTTTCTCTTCATCTCTGTCATGTAAAATTCTACCTTCTACAGTAAACCTTTTGCAGTTCTTCTTAAGTCAGCATTAAGCTAATTCTGATGAGAATAACGTTCACATTCTTCCTGATCTCCCCCATCTTGCCCTCTGATGTGAATCCTCTTTTATGCCTCTTTTACATGTAATAATTTACCTCATTCTATTTTTCCTTTCTCCCTCCTTCCCCAATACATACTTATTTTTCATGGGGCCTGTCATGGGGTTTTTCAGTTCATCTCCACCCCAATGAACTTGATCCATCCTGTTGGCCTTCTAAGTTGTTTGGGGCTGAAAAATTACTTCTTGTCTTTTTGTGGGTTATACTCCTTCATAATTCTTTTTGAGGGGTTATATAATAGCTTTTTGGAGAGTAATTTGGTAGAAATCAGATTGGTGCTTGAACCTTCTCTGCTATCTTGGCTCTTCTCCCTTGTTATTTCTTTCTTCATATCATTTTGCAGATGAGGAAATTGAGGCAAACAGGATTAAATGACTTTTCCAAGGTCATACCACTAGTTTGAATCTGAGACCTGATGTGAACTCAGGCCTTTCTGTTCAGACCCCTCATTCTATCCACTTAATCACCTAGCAATCTATTACTAGAAGAGATCCTAAAAAACAGGATTTTGAATGTTAGAAGTGGGAAAGAACTTAAAGCATTGATACTTATAATTAGACATTATCTTAGAGGTTAACTGGTCTAATTCCCTCTCTAAAGGGTAGGAAAGTATTAGATCCCTAATAGAAAAGTGAGCAATCTCAATAATTAAGAGAGTAAAGACAGTCTGGCTTCTTTGGGGAATTCCATTTTTGATGTTACACCTTTATGTGGCAGTTTAATTATTTTTCACCATCATTTATAAGGGTTAAAATCCCATCTCTTAGCAGAAGCCTTCCTGGATTGATAAGAGAAAACCTTCTGTGAGCATCATTAGGCTAATTTTTGAATTCACTTTTTTTTCAATTAATGAGCTTTTATTTTTTTCTTCTTCTTTCTTCTTGAGAATGGAGGACATCTTGTAATGAACATGCATGGTCAAGCAAAACAAATTCCCACACTGACCATGTCTATAATCATGTGTTTCATTTTCCTTATTTACTCTAACACCTCACTGTCAGGAGAAATGTACAAATATATTTATCATAGCTCATTCTGTTATGGCAAAGAACCTTAAAATAAGGAGGTGTCTTATCAGCTAGCTAGAGAATGACTAAACAATATATGGCATATGAAAGTAATGGGATACTATTGTTCATAAGGAATAATGAAAGAGATGATTTCTTTTTTTTCTTTTTTATTTCTATTTTGATCTTGTTTGGAAGAAGACTCATAAAAATACATATACACACACAAAAACACACAAAAACACACTCAAAATATAATGAAAAATAGTATGCCTCTATCTACACTCAAACTCTGTCAGTTTTCCCTGGAGAGGGATAGCTTTTTTCACCATAAGTTCTTCAGAACTCTCTTGGATCATTGTATTGCTTAGAACAGCTAAGACTTTCACAGTTGATTGTTGTACAAAATTACTGTTAGTATGTGTAGCTCTCTTCTGGTTCTGCTCACTTCACTCTCAAATCAATTCATATAAGTCTTTGGAGGTTTTTCTGAAATCATCTTGCTTGTTATTTCTTATAGCATAGTAGTATTCCATCACTGTCCTATACTACAACTTGCTCAACCATTCTTGGTGGAAATTCCTTCAATTTCCAATTCTTTCACAAAAAAGATCTGCTCTAAATATTCTGGTATAAATATTTAAAGGGAAATTTCTGAGAAACTTGAGAAAACATGAAACAATACAGAATGAAATGAGTGGAACCAAAGGAACATTCAATAATAATAATATAATAAAAAAACAAACAAACACACAGTTTAGAGAGACTTAAGGCCTTTGAACAACACAGCACCTAGCCATAATTCCAAAGGACAAATGAACCCATTAAGGTTGAGCAAGGATAATTTTTTGTTTTCTTTCCCCTTATTCTTCACCCTGATGATGCTCTCCCTCTTGCTAAATTCCTGAGTGCCTAACAGAAATTCACCCTTGGTCTCTTTCACCTGTTATTACTTAGTTGTCTATACCTGGATTTGTATATGTGTAAACAGCCACAATTAGGTCAGTGGATCTGAGAGGGAAGTCATTGATTCTGCTCTTAGTAATACTCCTATCTACGGGAAGTGGTATAGCCCTATCAAAGGGAATCTCTAATGTGGGAAAACAGAATACAACCTCCCCAACCCCAACAAGGTGATATAATAGAAAGGACATTGAATATAGATTCAGAATTTCTGTGTTCATGTTCTATCTCTACCGCTTACTAGCTGTGTGACAACAGGGAGAGAATTTCAACTCTCTAGACCTCAGTTTTCTTGTGTATCTCATCAGGAGAGGGATAGTTGAATGGGGAGGGAACATGGTCTATTAGAAAAGCATGACTGGAGTAAAAGAACTTGATTTTCAAATCTTCTGTCTAATGCTACTCGCCTTGTAAACCTAGGCAAACCATTTCATCACCATTGTCCTCAGTTTCTTCATCTGTGAAGTGTAGGGGGATGTGGAAGAGGAAGGGATGTAAGAGTTGGACTAGATGGTCTCTGAGATCCCTTTCATTTCTATGTCTTTGATCTAAGAGGTCCTTTCCAACTTTGAAATTATCTTTCTCTAATCTACATTCTACCTCTATCCCAACTGAATCTGTAGAATCCTAATTCTGCCACCAAGTACTTGGTCTAGCCTTGAGAAAGTCACGTAATTACTTCGGGTCTCTGCCAAATGGAGGGATTGGATGAGAAGAGGTATAAAGTCCTTTTTCACTCTCAGTTCTTTGATTCTGTGATTCTTAGGTTGCTTCCACAGCATCATGGAGAGACTGTGCAGATGCCTGAGACCTTTCCCTCTACTCCCAGTCATTCTTTCCTAGTTTCTTTTATACCCACAGCTAGTCAGGTCTGCAGAACTCTCTGCTTTTCCAGTTGCTCTTTTTCTTTTTTCCTTTCCCTTTTAAGTGGGCATGCTAACGATGGACAATTTGCAGAGCAGAGAAATTGTAATTAAAATTCCCAACACATTAAGAGGGTCCTTAGGCAGGAGGCCCCCATTGGGGAAGAAAAGACAGAAAAGGCAGGAGGAAGAGGGGGAAGAGAGGAACCAATTACCAGGCACCTGCTAGCCAGCCCATTATCAGTGAGGGACGCTGTTCTCCATACCCATATTAATTGCTGAAGGGCCAAGTTGTTTGCAGGCAAACAAACTCATAAATATCCCGCACACAGTTAATGATGACTAAGTATGCCTTTATAGGGAACTCTGTGAAAAAGACTCTGAGGGAGAAACACCCAGCGTTAGCCACAAATCTCTCCTCCTCCATTTGTCCCTCATAGATGAGGTTGCCATCCTCGATAAGTAGTGTGAGTGCCTTTCCAGGGTCAGAATTATGATGTGTCACTTTATTGGTTTATTCATTATTTATATCCCTCTTCAAGGGAATATTTTTTCCATCCATGTATTACGCCCCATCAAGTTATTGTTCAGTTGATAATTAAATTAGGGCTCTCTCAGCGCTTAATGCCCTGCCGATCTCCCTGGCTGCAATATCTGTTTGGAGGACTGAGCCTCCTAGTGTAATAACTCCCTGAAATGGGCCTCTGTAGTCTCAGAATGGGCTCTCAAAGCTCCAAACCAATGCCCCCCAGTGGGTTTTCTCCCGGAATTGGTACTTTGCAAGAATGCGGGCAAGGGATTTAATGCCACCCCCGTGGATAAGCTCTGGAAATGGCAGTTGTCAAATGGTTTCCACTCCTGCCCTGAAGAAGCTGCTAACATTCGGGTAGCATTTGTCGTGCCAACAAGGAAGGTTGGAGTCAGGAAACCTGGGTTCAAGATCTGACCTGAGCATTTACTAGCTATAAAACCCTGGGCATGGCTCTGGACCCTCAAAGCCAGATTTATCAACTAAAAAAAGGAGGGAGGATAATGCTCTCACTGCTTATCTCACAGTATTATTGCACCTAAAATGCATTGTAGACTTTAAAGCTCTGTAGAAATGGGAGCTATTACTGTATAATCATTACTGTGTGCATTGATTGCTGACTGGCTGCCTGCAAAACAACATATGGAAAAAGCCAAAATGGGGATTATTGCCTAACGCAATTCAACTCAACAAATATTTATTAAGTGGTTACTGTGTAGTCTGTCCTAAGCTTCAGAGGAGATAGGAAATCTCAATAAGAAATGGGCCCAGACCTTGGTTAGGTCCCAAACTAAAGGCAAATAAGACATATATAGAAAACCAGAATACAAGATATTACATGTACATACCATTTATACAACTTAACCCCTTAGTAAAATGTATATTTCTCAATGATGGGGACTGTTTTTCATTCTATCTGTGTTTATCTAATGTAGTGCCTAGAACATAGTTGGCATTTAATAAATGCTTGTTGGCCTGGATTGGATTGGACATCAAGGGAAATGAAAGCAAAAGGCTGTGTGAAATAAGGAAAAAGGCATACTGTCAATCAACAAGCATTTTTAATGCATATACTGCATACCAGGCACAGTGCTGAATATTAAAGATACAAAGAAATTCCTAATGGGAGAAATACTAATCAGGGATTTAGAAGACTAGGGTTTGAATCTGGGATCACATGCGCTGTGAGGTTGCCATCATTTCCTCTCTCTGAATTTATTTTCTTCCCTGTAAAATGAATTGGTTGGACTAAATGATTTCTAAAGTCCCTTCTATCTCAAGCATGTAATAATTCTTGGTAGATCAGGAAAAGAGGAAGGAAAGAAAGCAAGAAAGGAGGAAGAGAGGGAGGCAGGAAGGAAAGGAAGAAGGAAGGAAAAGAAGGAAGAATTGAAGGAAAGAAGGAGAAAAGAGGAAGGAAAGAAAGTGATGGAGGGAGTAAAGGAAAAATGGAAGGATGGATAGATTGAAGAATCTTGGACTTAAAATCCAATGACTTAGGTTGTAGTGGTATAGTTAATCCTTGTGAGATCTTGGTTAAATTATATACTGTCTCTAAGTCTTTGGCATTTTTTCCCCTCCATATATAAATGAGGGAATTGGAGTAGATATAATTTCTGAAATCACTTTCAATTATAAATCACTATTATGGTATATGTTTATTTCAGAGAATTTATTGCCTTGCAGCAAAATACTGGGCAAGTCACTTCTGATTTCTAGACCTAAAACTGTTCATGATTGTGCATGAAGTCTGTGGTGCAGTGGGTATTAGACTAGTTGACTCTATTTGGGTCATCATCACCTCCTCATCCCCACTGGAAAATTGAACTGAGCACTTGGAGTCCCCCTAGGATATGATGGGACAACTGTGGTCTTCTCTTATCTGAATCTAAAGTTATTATACTGCCTAGTAATTTCCAGGCCATGTTGTATTCTTTTAAGCCATAACTTCCACTTTCCCCCCACTGGGAAAAATAGATGCACCTTTGGAATTTCTTTGGATACTGAATTATTCTTCCTGGACACTTTTATGCTTCCTCCTCTCCCACTTGCTTTCCCATTTTACATGTCATTTCCTCCATTAGAAAGTAAGATGCCTGAGACCTGGCACTCTCTTTCTTGCATGTATATTTCTCTATAACATTTAATGTCTGGTATGTATTAAGCACTTAATATATGCTTTATAATCTATTATCTATTTACTGTTTATCATCTTTGAAGGTCTTCAAGGTCTTTCAATTCTTATATTCTATGAATGAAATAACCACTGGGAAATCAATCAGGAGAGAGGGAAAACCATATAATCCATGTTTCTTCCTTTAATTCTGTGGGAATTCTGGTCACAAGTTTGAAGTAGGAGTAAGTAAACAAACAACTGTAGAATTCACAATAAAGGAGATGGAAGCCAGCTGAGCATTGTTTGACATACACCCTACATTTTGAGAGAACAAATTTCAGCCCTTAGAATAAAAATATATGGTATATAATGGCCCCAAATTCTATACAGGAAGTTGACTGAGGAGAAGATGGGAAGCTTGTAAGAAAGAAACTGTGAGACAAATACAAACTGAGGATAAAGGAGGAATATCTAAAGAGAACAATTTGAATACACAGTAAAGTCATTTACTGCCTTGGAGTAAAAAGCACAGGAGATGGAAATATGGGAGATAACTGAAAATAAATGAAAAATGGCATGGCCAAGTGACTTGCCCAGTGTCACATAGCTGGGAAGTGTCTGAGGCCGGATTTGAACCTAGGACCTCCCGTCTCTAGGCCTGACTCTCAATCCACTGAGCTACCCAGCTGCCCCCCATCATAGTATTTTAATTATGCTAAAACTAAAAGTTTGAGGTTGATATAATTTTTAAGGATCAACAAATTATCTTTTGTATCTTTGAGTGTAAAAAAAAAACCTAAATATTAAATATTAAGTCACTGCTTGGAGTATATGGGACTATGGTAATTTTGGTAATCTCAAATTATTTGGAAATGGAATGTTGTAAATTAGAGAGGTCCTCTATATAGATTCCTTCCTTCTTCCTTCTTTCTTGACCTTTGTGTCTTTGTGTCACTTGTAAACATGTCTTATAGCTAGCTACCTCTCAAAGCTCTTTCCAATTATCTATTAAAATGCCCTTCTTCCCATTTTTATGAAGTCAGATAAAGAGGCTGAAAAGTTATTGGCCTTTAGTTGTTCCTCTCCTTGTGTTGTCTGAGATCAGGAGGAACTATGGTTGATTTCTTATCTCTATAAAAGAAAAAAATATGAACCCTATAGAGAAGTGAATTCCATCATTGTGGAAGAGTCAAGGACCTAGGTGTTTCTACACATCATTGAGAAAGAAGGGAGAGGAGTTTGTAAAATCTGATCGCACTGAGTTCAAATTCAAGTTTTCTAGAGCAGAGGTGTCAAACATACTAGCAGGCTGCATTATTCCCAAAACATTCCTTTGTGCAGTCTGAACCAGATTTAAACATATTTGCTAAGTATATTTAAAAATTAAAAATGCGATAAAACATAGAAAATGCTAATATGTGGTTTTCTCAATTAATTTTTAGCCTGAAAGGATCCTTAGATACTGTTTGATGGCCACTGTTGATTAGTTTGTATTACTTTAGAACAGTAATGTAGACTCATCTCTCTTCATTCAATGTTCTAAAGTCTGACATACCTAAGACTCTTGCAACTGACTGACTCCTGTATTGAGTGAGATCTAGTGACATCTTTTGCCTGAAATAATTTTGTCTTTCATTGTTCCTATTATCCCTTCCACTTACAGTGTTTTGTTTTACTTGATCCTCTTGTTTTAGAAGTTTAAATGCTTCATCATAAAAAACATATTACTTTGTTCTTAATTGGTCTGTAGTGGTATTACTATTAATACTGTCATTTTATTGTTGCTGTTGTTATTTTGTGAAATTCTCTCTATGTCTCATAATAGTTGTTAAGATTGGGACAACCTTGAATATCTGAAGAAGCCAGGTTGAGAAATGTGATACCAATTGTGAATATTTAACCTAGAAAAGAGATTTATGAGGAAGTTGGTCACTCTCTTTAAATATTTAAAGGCCTTTTATTTTGAAAATGAGTTGAATTTGTTTTACTCAGTCCCATAGGATAAGACATATCTTTTATCTATTATTTCTAATGTCTACCAGTAGTGGGTAGAAATTGTAGATAGTAGACACATCTCATTTAGAGGTCTCATATTTAAAATATAGAGACTATTTTGTCAAATTCATAAGAATAAGAGCCATCCCCCAAAGGAAAAATGGGCAAAAGTTATGAAGATGATTTTCAGATGATAAAATCAAATCCATATAAACATATATCAAAAGATACTCTAAATTACTACTGATTAGATAAATGCAAACCAAAACAATTCTGATATATCTCTCACCCATCAGACTGGCTAAAGTGATGAAAGGAAAAAAAATGACAAATATTGGAGGGAATGTGGGGAAAATGTTATGTTGGTTTTAACAGTGATATTTATGGGAAGGTGTAGTTATGCCAGAGATCTGTAAAAGCTGGACTCACTCCTCCCCCATTGACAAGCTTTAGTGAAAAGGGAGGGGCACAAACTGGCCCAGAACTCCTTTCTCCCTCCTCCCAACAAGCAGTAAGAAATCAGTTACAGATGGTGGTTGCTCTACTGTCTTCTGATCTCAGTCAGATAACTAGGCAAGGCTCATCACCTAGAAATGTTAACTTTCACAACTTATTTCCCCACAGGTTTGATTAAGGGAAATTAGGAGAAGCTTGGTGTCTTGTAATTATCAGGGACAGAAGGAGGATCTGACTTGTATGGGCCACACAGCTGAAGGAACTAAGCTTGAAGGAGGTTGTGAGTATTCCCAAAATAATAGCCAGGCATTGCTCCCAAAAGATGAAGGTTTACTGATAAGTCAGGAAGGGAAGGGAGGGAGGTTTTGTCAAGGATAGAATAAGGTCTGGGAAGCCCTAAACTGTTAGGTTCAAACAGTCCCTCCCCCCAGGAGGGAGAGGTATCCTGCTTAACTAACTAGCTTCCTAACTTTTATAAATAATCTTCTCCTGTGGTCTAAATAACTTTTAGGGGGTAACTGATAGTTGATTGAAGGTCTGGTCAAGCTAAAACCGATTGACAGCAGTCAACTAAAAATGGCTTTACATAGATCCAAGCCTAAAACTCTTTCCAGAGCAATCATCAAATCAAGAACTGGGGTCAGCAAGCAGTGTGACCTGCTCACTTCCCACCCCAAGTACCAACTTTCCTTAACTGCCCTAAACTGCCCCCTCACCCAGAGTTCTCTAGGGGGGGCTCTTTCAAATTCTGGGTTAAGGCTTGACACTCTAGTTTGCAGGAATTCCACCCTGACATTTCAATGTTACAAAAATGGGGACACTAATACACTGTTAGTGAAGCTATGAAACTGATCCAATCATTTTGGAGAGTAATTTGGAGTTACCTTCAAAGAGTTATAAAACTGTGTGTGAGTCTGTTTCCCAGGTAGATCAGGGATAAATGAAAAGAACCTATATGGTCCAAAGTATTTATAGCAACCCTTTGTGGTGGCAAACAACTCAAAATTGAAAGGATGACCATCACTTGGGGAATGGCTAAACAAATTTGGGTATATGATTGTGATAGAATACTACTGTCCCATAAGAAATGATAAAAAGGCTAATATTAAGAAAAAAACAACTTGGAAAGAACTACAGAGGATAATGAACAGAGAAATTAGTAGAAGCAAAAGAATATTATACACAGCTACAGATGTAATACTCGAAGAATGAATTGTGAATGTTACCTCCAAAGAATGAACCAAAAAATGGAAACATGAAAAACACAATTCATATATACATACCTGTCCTCTGAATTATTCCTTTTATGATTCGGGGAGAGGAGGAAGCAGCTAAGACACCTGGAAATAAATTTTATTAATTAAAAAAATAAAGTATAGAAATCACAGAGAGATATAATCCTTAGATGTTAAACTCCTAAAAGGCAGGAAATGTTTCTATTTTGTCTTTGTAGCACCTAGCACAATGCTTGGCACATAGTAGGTATTTAATAATTCTTGTTGATTGATCACAGTTTCCTTAGGAACTAAGAACCTTTCTCAAAGAGCAAGACAGACCAATAATGTTTGAAGGAATAGATTTTGTCTATGGTATATATTAATCACACAGAGAAGCAAAGGTCTCCATGAGATGCTTCAGACAAAGCCTGGAGGAGAAGGAACAAAGAAGAAATAGAAGGATTTCAGGACAAGGCAAAAGATATCACTAAGTCTTCATCATGGGAAGGGAATAGATCTAACTGGGTTTTCATTGCTGAAGGGGATAGATTCTCTCCTATCTCAGTCACCAGAAGGAAGTTAGCCATGAGAACCTCAAATGTGATTATCTTAAGGTCATGATAGAAAAATAAATGGTAGTCAGAAATTTTCCTTCAGAGAAGTTTCTTTAAAATTTTGCACACCTCATTTTGGCAAACTTTTATTCTATTGTCTTACTAAAAATTGAGAATAACTGTTGGTCTCACTACCTACTAATAATAATAATCTCTACATAAGAGATGGATTGTGTCTTGGAGACCTTAATCCCTTCAGATTTTTAACTCCTACCCTGAGACCTCATTGTCCTGGCGAACAAAGTTATTTCATGGTCTACTTTATGTAGACTGGCTCTATCTGTGATCACTCTATATCTCAAATACCATCTTCCTTTCCACTTCACTACCATGTGCATATGCTCTTCTTTCCTGAACTTTCTAGCTCTGGAGCAATCATCAAATCAATTTCATTGTTATATTTTTAAATTTTCCTTTTTCAGTTTCATATTCCCTTCCTCCCCTCAGATTTTCCTCTCATTAATTGAGAAGGCAGGAAATACCAATCATATGTGTGAAGTTACGCAAAACATTTTCACATTAGCCATATTGAGAGGGGTGGAGGGAAACATGAAAAAAAAAAGTGAAAAAATGCTTCGATCTATGCTCAGAGTTCATCAGTTCTTTCTTTGGAAGTGGATTGCATTTTTCATCTTGGGTCCTTTGGAATTGTGATATCATTACATTTAACAGAGTAGCTAAGTCTTTCAGAGTTATCATTACAATATAGCAGTTACATTTACTAGTTTTGTTCATTTCAATTTGCATCAGTTCACAGAAGTCTTCTCAGATTTTTCTGACATCATCTTCTTTTTACAGCAAAACAGTATACCATGAAAATTATGTACCACAATCCATCCAATTATTCTTCAATTGAACATACCTTCTGATCCAGTTCTTTGCACCATAAAAAGAGTGACTTTATATTTTTTGAATATATAGAACTTTCTCCTTTTTTAATTTGATCTCTAGAGAATACTTTCATTGTCACAGGATAGATCATGCCAATATATTTTGATATGGTTCCAATCTTTTTCCTTCATTTTCCAACCCCAAATACTCCACCACTCAATTATCTTGTTTCCCCACTAGAATATAAACTTCTTCAGGATAATGATGGTCTTAACCTTTGCATTTGAATCTCCTGAGCTAAAGGCAGAACTTTTTATATAAAAACATTTAATAAATGTTTTATTAATTATTTCAACCATTTCTATAATAATTATAAAGTAGTTTCTTATAGTGGTATTAAAAACATTGTTTTGTTCTTTTTTTTGGCTTCTCTTTTTTCTTTTTCTTTTTTAAAGGGAATGGTCAGATCCTAATTCCTAATCCCAACTCTATCTGGATATAACCATTAGAAGTGAAAGAACTCATAAAGGGCCAGTAAATATCCCCTATCTCTGATTTAGTAAATGGGAATTATTTCAGATATTTTAAAACAAATGTCTGATAAATATGATGATACAGGTATTGCTTTACTTAATCTCATAATAATAAACAGAGCTCAAGAAAATGTGGTGCAATGGGGATAAAGAAGTAAAGCAAGTTGCTGAACAATATTCACAGTATTTTCTCAAAAGACAAGATGTCTCAGGCAAATGTAAGTTTGATTTAAAGAAACAGCTCCTAATCAGAGCTGTCTAAAAGTGAGGTGGACCTTTTCAGGAGAGTCTTCAAGTCAAGGTCGGAAGACCTCAAGGAGATTTGTTAATGATGCTGTAGGAAGATTTCTGTTCAGAAATAGATTGAATTAGTTCTCTTTACCTCTACCAACTCCAGGTCCCTTAAAACCCCAAGATTCTGTACAATTTTCAAATTGTTTTATTTCTGTGACTTCACTCCTGCTAGTGTCACTGAATCATCGAGTATAAGGTGAAGAAGAAGTTGGAAAGGAAGTGGGCAGGGATATAAAGGACTCTGAATACTAAGTAGAGGATTTTATATTTCATCTTGGAGATGATAAGGAACCACTTGAGTATATTGAGTTGAAGTTAACATGGTCAGATTTATGGTTTAGGAAAAATCATTTTGGCAGTTAATTAGAAGATGGGTTGGAGTAGAGGGAGGCTTCAAGCAATATTATCCATCATCAGACTATTGCAATAGTCCAAGTATGAGATGGTAAGATCCTGTCCCAGGGTGGTGACAGAGTCAGAGAAGAGAAGGTGGCAAGTATAAGAGATGTTATAAAGATAAAACTAAGAGATCATAATAATTGATTAGGTTAAGGAATAGGAGAGGTATGAGAAAGTGATTGATGTATCAAGGATTACATTTAGATTCCAAGCTAGGAAAGATGGTGGTAGTCTAAATGGCGAAAAGGAAGTTTGGAATAGGAATGGATCTTCCAAGAAAAAGGGAGAGGTTAAGACTAAACAAATAGATTTGATTTATCTACATTGAGATGATAATTGAAATGATGACAGCTGATATGAACAGAAATTGTGAATGAACAGAATAGTGAAGAGAGAAGAGGAGCCACAATCTATCTAGCCTTTGGAAATGACCCCCATAGATAGTAACTATGACTTAGGTAAAGATATAACAGAAGAGACCAAGAGAAGCTAGATAAGTAAGAAGAGAACTGGGAGAAAATATGTCATGAAAAATTAGAGGAAAGAGAGTATCAGAGAGAAGAGTGGGATCATCAGTGTCACTGACCATAGAGAGACCAAGAAGGTTGAGGACTGAAAATGAACATTAGAATTTGACTATTAATAGATTGTTAGTAACTTTGGAGTAAGCGGTTTCAGGTCAGATGATATCAGAAGTGAGATTATAGTAGCTAAAGAAGAGAGAGAGAATAGAGGAAGTGAAGACATCTATTGTAGACATCCTACTCAAGGAGTTTAGTCACAAATGAGAAAAGTGGTATGGGAAGAAAATGGAATGAGATGGATGGATCAAGGGAGGGTATCTTAGGAATGGGAGAGATATGCCCAAGTTTTAAGGTAGTAGGGAAATATCGGGTAGACAAAAAGAAATTATAGATGAAGGAGAAAGTGGAGATGACAGAGGAGGCAATTTGGTGGAGTAGAGCATTTCCAGGCTAAATTCTGAACATAAGCATAAAGGCAAAATGTTCCCATTTTTAAAGAGCTCACACTTAAATGAAGAAGACTATAAACAAACCTTTCTGTATATACAAGATATATTCATAGTAAAATTAAGGTGATTGCAAAGGGAAGCTACCAGCCACAATGGGAACCAAAAAAGATTCTTACAGAATATGGGTTTTGTAAAAGTGAAATTTGGGAGATGTCATCTTTAAGTATATATATATATTCTATGGACACGGGGAAATTATCAAACTACATTTCCCATGGTCCAACGGGTTTCCAGTTCCAGTTCTTTGGGCGTGGGGAGGCCTACATCTCCACTCAGAGAAGAGTTTAAATCTCCTGGGTTAGGAGGGAGTGGCCTCTTGGCCAGCAGACTGAGGAAGAGGTAATAATGACTGGAGCAGCAGTTTTGAATTCTTATAAGCATGTGGTCTAATGACTTTATCTATCAGCATGGCTTTAATTAAATTACTAATAATTATTATTATATCAGCCTTTATTATTTTTTATATTTATAATTATGGCAACTAGAAGTTTGGAAATCAAATTTTCAATTTTCCAGATAGCCTTTCAGAAACAATAGCCATGCCTGCTTTTTGGCCGTCTGGCTCAGCTCTTTTGAGCACTTTTTTTAAAAGGGAAAGTGGCTTTCCTTGCCATGCTTTTGGTAAAAGCAACAGTCTTTTCTAAAACTTTAGAGGATGTGGGTCCCCTCGACTTAGATTCCTAGAAAGCACCTAAGATTGGTTATTTTATTTGGCTCAGTTCCCTAAAAAGCTGATGATAAGCCAGATCAGAGAGAGACATTTTCCTTACGTCCTGGCCCTGAATGGGATTGCACACTGCTGAATTCACTTTAATTAGGCCTTCATTCAAAGGTCTAAGTTTATTTTCCCTAGAATTTTTGCACATTTTACATTTCATTCACAAGTTAATTTTTTCTTCTTTTTTCTTGAATTTTATTCTTTGTATTTTGCCAATTGATTTCATACAACCCCCAGGACTCAGCCACTCATCCTTAGCTGACCTGAGGTACCCTTTTTAAGAAAAAAGGTGTGTTTAAGATTTACCTTAGGGGGATATCTGTTAAGTTTTTTAAAATTCGATAATGTAAAAATATATGTATATTTAACTCTTTTAGGAGTAATTTCACGGGGAATTGTATAAATCTTAGAAGAAAATGTATGTTTTGTAATCTATAATGTAAAGTTTAAATTCTTTTGAGAATAATTTCAGGATAAGGATCCTACCATCTCCCCAGAATCCAGACAACGAACTTGTTTGGTGAAGACACACGAAGATGTCTGAAAAGCCTTCACTGTACCATGAAGACCAAATTTTGAACTTTGGGGTGCAGTTGATTGAACTATGGGGAGTTGAAATTGAGTTGTATGTATTGTTTTAATTGTACACTGTTATACCAATAGGAGACTGCCCCCAAATTGTTTTTTTTGTCAATGCAGCTAATTTTAACCATTTGTTCATCTATTTCTTTTATCCCCAAATTCCTGAAAATTTTAGAAGTTGTCTATTTTTACAGGTCCAGCGAAGAAAAAGGGCTAACCTTTTTTTTGCCAGACCTCACAGGGAATTGTAAAAGTGAAATTTGGGAGATGTCATCTTTAAGTATATATATGTATTTTCTATGGACATGGGGAAATTATCAAACTACATTTCCTGTGGTCCAACGGGTTTCCGGTTCCGGTTCTTTGGGCTTGGGGAGGCCTACATCTCCACGTAGAGAAGAGTTTAAATCTCCTGGGTTAGGAGGGAGTGGCCTCTTGGCCAGCAGACTGAGGAAGAGATAATAATGACTGGAGCAGCAGTTTTGAATTCTTATAAGTGTGTGGTCTAATGACTTTATCTATCAGCATGGCTTTAATTAAATTACTAATAATTATTATTATATCAGCCTTTATTATTTTTTATATTTATAGTTTTTACATGAGATTTGAATGAGCTCAAGGAAGCCAAGAAAGAGTGACAAGTAGAGAAGAACATTCTGGGCATAGGATACAGAACTAATAGATGGGATATCTTTTGAAAGGCATTACAAATAGGCCAATATTGCTGAACAGAAAAGTTTAGGTGGGAAGAGAGGAAGGATAACTTAGGATCATGAGGTCCTAACTGGAGTGAAGATCTAAAAGATGCTATTGGCATGGGCATTGTATCCCCTTAACCCAGGCAAACTGTAAACAGGGATATTCCCTTGCTCCTTCTGTCCTTGTGACTCCTAACCAAAGAACATCCGATAACTTCTATAAGATTCTGAGATTATACCATCCTTTATATTGAGATGGATATAGAGATGCACCTCCAGGCTACACCTTGATACCATGGGGCTGTATCTCAGACATCCATCTGTTCCCTAAACTATGAGGGTTTTCAGGCAGACCCCGGTCAGATGACCAAACAGCCCACCAAATGCCTGCGTGATAACCACTCTAGAGACACGTCCACACCATGACACAGCATCACATCCTCACTGTTATAAAGAATATAAAAAACACTGAACTGAAGCATTCTGGGAGCAACCCCCCAGAATTGTTCCACTCACGCTGTCTTGCTGGCCAATAATTCTACATTATTAATAAATCTCTCTTTTTACTTTTAAACTAAGTTTTGAAGTCTTGCATTCTTGCAAAAGGTATCCTTCCCAAATCCAGGGGTTCACCATTACACTCCACAACATTATCTGTACCCCACAACACTATGATAGGTGATCCTAAGAAAGTGTGAAGGTACTAAAATCACTTAGAGTAGAGTATAGAGATAGGGAGAGATTTTTCTTTTTTAGAAGGTGTGTGGTCTTGAAAAGAGAGAAGGGAGAAAGCTAAAGTGGGTGAGGAAGATCCATTAAGCAATTAGTCTTGGACTATTGTCTCAAAGTTATTGTCTTAAAATGGTTAGTCAATATAATGTATAAAGAATGTATTCTTTGTGGTTGTAGTGAAAGATGCTCATGATGTAATGGAAAAAAAATTCTACGTGTGAAGTCAAAAGACTTGGTTTCAATTCCTGGATTTAAAACTAACTATGTGATTTTGGGCATGTCATCTCCCCTCTCTTTGAATTTCCAATAGAATAATGAGAAGTTTGGTGCTGATGATTTCTCTTCTATTGCTTACCTTCTGTAATTCTGAAATTCTATGATAACCTCCTCCCTTTATAGGAGATCGAACTATAATGGGCAGAATCATAAAATATTAGACATGGAAATGACCTAAATGGTCAGCGAATTCCACCTATATCAGATCAGGAATCATCTTTTTTAACATACCCAACCAATTTCTATTCTTTGTATCTCATGCCCAAATGCCCCCACCTCACCAATTTCAGCATTTGTGCCACTGAAGGCTTTCATGCTTTGCTGAATTACCTCCCAAAGCAACTCATTATATTGGTGGATAGTTCTAATTGTTAACAAGATTTTCTTTAGCTTAGACCTAACTTTTCCTCTTTGCAGTGTTCACCCACTAGTCCTAATTCTCCCCTCTGGGTCTAAAACAAAGCAAAAGAGAAAACAAAACAAGTCTATTCCATCTTCCACACAATAGCTCTTCAGATATTTAAATATAGCTATTATGTTTCTGAATTCCCACAAATCTTTTTTTTTTTTTTTTTTTTTTTTTTTTTATTCTTCTCCATTATAAACATCCCCAATTCCTTCAACTTATTCTGCTATGGTTTGGATTTGAACTTTGTGAAAACTCTTCAGCTTGCTCTCTTAAGTAAGTTAGCCAGAGCTGAACACTATACTCCAGATACATTCTGATTAGAGTAGAATTCAAGAGGACTATTATTTCCCTAGTTCTAAATGTTGTGTATCTCTGTTTCTTTTTGAATTTTGTTCCTTTTTCCAACTAAAAAACTCCAGTTTCTTTGATTTGATCTCCTTTGAGACATTGTTATCTTGAAATCTTTTAACAACCTGGCCTTCCCTGCCCATACAGAAACACAAATGTCTTCTCATCTTGGCCCATACTTACAGACCTTTTCCCAATCAGATATCATACAGCACTTTATAATTCTTTCAGGAAATTATCAACTAATCTTGTTTGTAATAGTTACTTAATTCTCTACATTAGTGGTATCAAATTCAAATGGAAGTAGTGGGACACTAATGTGTACACATTAGAATCTCTACAGGACACATACTGACTTAGTTTTAAATGTAAAATTATCAGTATTTTATTGTATTTTATTTATTTTGTTAAAGATGTCACAATTGAATTTTAATCTGGTTTAGGCTGCATGCATCCCATAGAGCATGTGTTTGATATGCTCAACCTGACTATTAGCTCCATGAGGACAGGATAATATATTGTCAATACCTTAGTCCTCTCCCCTCTACCCTCACTCCCTTAGCTAGGGATTGGGACACAGTAGGTCTTTAATTAAAAATTGTTTCCCTGAATCCATATACGGAATTTTAAATGAATATACATACATATATGCATGTACCCACCAACAATGAAACAAATCATTTTCTGTCCTTAAGCTCTCCATTTTATAAATGGGGAAACAAGACCAAGAGTTTAAATAACTTAGCCAAATTCACAGAATTAGTAAAGATGAAAAGCAGGATTTGAATCCAAGGCTCTTGATTCCATGTCCAACATAATGGTAAGTATATAGCAGATACTGAATGCATATTTATTGAATTTAAAACAAGAGATTACCTTAACTCAATAATAGCTGCTCAATCAAGCTATATATTTAATTAAGAATGATCTGTCTTGGGTAGGAAATAATGTTCCCTCTCCATTGACTTCCTAGTGTCACTTTCCAAAGAACAATGCTCTCTGGGTTTTCTCTGGTCTTCAAAGCAGTTAATAGTACCAAGGGGTCAGATGGGGCCATAAAATAGAGGGGTGCTAATTTTATTCTGCTACTTCAGAAAAGTGAAGAAGGGGTTTTAGGACCAAGACAGGTGATTTGGGCAGTTCTCCAGTCAATATATTAAGAAATCTGTGTTGAAAGTCTCAAGTTAGCCAAGTTCTGTGCACTGTGTGTGTGTGTGTGTGTGTGTGTATGTGTTGCAAAGAAGTAGGGGAGAATGGAATGCTTCTGGGTAATTGGAATGTGAACCCTAAAACTTCAATTCCCAGCATCCCACTTTCCGTCAGTGCTGACATAGGGAAGATATCCATTTTGTGTAACCCTGCCTCTCTTCCTCTTCCTGTGATCAGGTTTGGTGGAACTGGTATGAAGTGAGAGCCAGTAGAGTTTTGCTCATGTGCTCTTAATTTTGTTAGATAATTAGGTTTTTAACTTCTATTTTCTTTTTATTCTTTCTTCTTCAAGTGATTATTAATAAACTATAAAATATAATTCTTGGAGTATTGGATATTAACTTAAATCTCATACTTACTAGGTGTATGACTCTGCACCAGTTACTTAATCATCATAAGGCTCAGTTTACTCATCAGTAAAATGGAGTGATAATACCACCTCCTTCAAAGTTGGTTTGAGGATCAAATGGGATGACGTATGTAAAAAGCTTTGTAAACTTTAAAGCGTGTAATATAAATAAAAAATTATTATTATCACCACTACCATTATTATATTTATCTTAAAAAGTCTCCTGTGAAATAATCTCCAGGCCAAGGTAAGAGGAGAAATGGAACTGATCATCCTTTGAAAGGTACCTTTCCAAATCCAATGGATTTGGATCTTGTGATTTCTGTCACAAAAATTTGTCAATGTGAAAACTAGAAGTTTTTTGGATTACGAGAGTATTGCCTTGTCTCCAGCCATCAGGCTAACCTACTCAACATCTTTCAGATATGATCTAATTTGTAGATAATCTAAAATAGGGAATCCAGGACTGAATACAATACTTCAAATGAGATTGGCATATAGAGTAGCCACTTAACAAACTTTGGAAGATTTTGAATTTACATAGATGCATATTTGTTGGAGTTGTGGGGCTTTGAGGGTCCCTTTCATGGTTGCTTGGATTTGCATCCATTCTTCTCATGATTTCTGATGTCACCTTGTCTCTAAGCAACAATGGACCAAGGTGGCCCCTGACAACCTGTGACTTGTGATATTCTCTCTTAAGATTAAGCACAAATTGTCGGGCCATGAATTGGCAAACCAACAACAACAACAACAACAACAAAAGTTTTTAATTAGCTCTTAGAAAAGATCAGGAACTGTGGGGAAATGTAGGGAAAGGAAACTGCTGGGAGCCACACACTGTTCTTTGAACTATAATTAGAAAGCTGGATTTAAATGCTACAAAAAAAAATCCATTAGCAGCTACATTATCGACTAAAAAGTTAGAAGAGAAAAGGGGGTAGCATCAGTTTATAAATATTTCTGCTTTAAGGAAGCATATCATTTGGGGCTAAAACACAATGAAGTGATAGAAACCAGGTGCAATTGGCCACTTCTTAAGGGCTGTCTCCATCACTGTAAGTTTTCTAGCTGAACTGGGTGAACCCAAGCTTAGGAAGATGATGAGGGTGCTTATTCAGGTGTGGGCTTGGCTAGAAGCCCTCTAAAGTCCCTTCTGATTCTGAGCTTCTAAAGATACTAAAGTTCTTTTGTTCTTTTTTAATCCTGGAAAATGGATAGTTAGTACAGTATTTGACAAGGAAAACAAAGTTGCATTTGTCCTGGATTCAATTTTAAATATTATTCAGTCTCAGTCTTAAAACCCACCTCCTTCAAGGAAACTACCCTTGTCTACATACTCCATGGAACCATTAGTGGTCTCTCCTTCTGAGTTCTTATAGCCCTAATGAGGCTGGGTCACAAAGTTCAGACTTGCATTTTTTTTAACCCTTACTGTGTATTGGCTCCAAGGCAGAAGAGTGGTAAGAGCTAGGCAATGGGAGTAAAGTGACTTGCCCAGGGTCGCACAGCTGGACAGTGTGTGAGGCCAAATTTGAACCTAGGACTTCCTAGGATAAATAATGAAGGCATAGCCAGTTGAATTAGAGAGAGTACTGGACTTTTGCACAATAATCTTGGCTATGCCTCTTAGAAACCCATGCGTCTGGGTTTTCCTTTTCCTTCAGAATCTCAACTTCTTCATCTATAAAGGGAGAGAATCTTGCCTCTTCTGGCTCTGATATCCCATGTTCTAAGAGTTAAGTCAGTTCTGTTTTCATTATTATATTTTCAAAGGACCTTTTCAGTTAGGATATTTTATATTCTAAGGTCAATTTGAGTTCTAATATTCTGTGATTGTTGTTCTTAGATCTTTTCTGGCTTTGGCATTCTATGTCCTGTTTTATAAAGTCTCATTCTGATACTTTGTATTCTACAATCCACTCAAGTGCTAAAATTTCAATTCATAAGAGATCTTTCCAAACTTCAAAAGCATCCAAGGAGTCAAAGCATAGGGAGATGTTGTTGAGAATAAGACAAGAACACAGGGTTAGTGAGCAGGAAGTTACCATTTGTTTGAGGGTCCACGCACTTAGGGTTACATGTCATTTCTAACATTAGTAACTCTGTGAAATCACTTTACCTGTCTTGGCCCCAGTTTTCTTGTCTATAAAATAATGAAGATGAAACCTAGTCAATGACTCTTCTAGCTCTGGATCTAGGATCCAGGCTCCAAATCCCTGGTCCTTCATTTACTGTTCTGATTTTATTGGGCATGGTAAAGAATAATCAGTGTGTCTGTGTGTATGAGTACTCATATTCACACATATGTACACATGCATACATATTTATCTATTTATATGTATATGAACAATTTATATGTACCTAAATATTAACTCATATGTGTACACAATAATAGGTTAATAATTTTCTTTAAAAGTATATATATTTGAATCAGAGCAACACGATTATCTTGCCCTCTCTATTTTTTAAATGTTTTAATTTAAAAAAAAATTTAAATATTTTCCCATGTTTACATGATTTATTTTCTTTCCCTCTTCTCTTCCCTCCACCCTCCCAGAGTCAACAAGCAATTCCATTAGGTTGTACAAATTTATCACTTGATAGCTATTTCCATAGTATTCTTTTTGGCTTTAGAGCAATTTTTAAGGCCTAAACCCCAAATCGCACACCCATATATACATGTGATAAGTAATGTTATATTCTTCTCCCATAGTTCTTTCTCTCAATGTGGTTAGCATTCTTTCCTATAAGTCCTTCAGGAGTGTCCTTTGTCTTGCCCTCTCTAAAATCTGTAGCTTAGTTCATTATAAGTATTTAGATTAAAAAAATGATTAGAGGCTATATTCAGATTTTATATAGAATAGATTTAGAAAGGAATATATGACTAATTTACTGTTATTCAAAGGATAAAGTCCATGTGGTGTATTTCCCTGAGCATGGAGCAGTAGACCAAGTATACAGTAAGTATATAATAAACATTTTCTGATTGATTTGATATTGTGAAATAAAGACACTTGTTCAGATAATTATGGAGAAATAAAGAGTGAAAAAGAAAGACAAAGAACGAAGATGAATAACTTAGTTATTAAGTATTATTATTAAATATTAAATAAAGTTATTAGAAAGCATTGGCCAGTGAGCTTGAATTTGCCTCAATAAAATTCTAGAGTGTGTTATTAGAGAGCTACTTAGTGAATAACTGGAAAAAATGAACCAAAACCCACAAAGAGTTCCCTGGATTCCTTTAGGAGAAAGGATCCAAGACTATCTTCATGTCTTTATTTTAGGGGAGAGGATAAAGTTACTAGATTTATAGAGAATGAAAATACTATTAAGATTTACCCAAATTTTAGCAGCATGTGATAAAGTTGTATACTACTCTTGTGGTCAAGATATGTTATAAACAGCCAATTCAATCTTTCTTTATCTTTAATTACTATTAAATCCTTCCTGGGGGCAGCTGGGTAACTCAGTGATTGAGAGCCAGGTCTAGAGACAGGAAGTCCTAGGTTCAAATCTGGCCTCAGACACTGCCCAGCTGTGTGACCCTGGGCATGTCACTTAACCCCCATTGCCTACCCTTACACTCTTCTGCCTTGGAGCCAATACACAGTAAGGGTTTAAAAACAAACAAACAAACAAACAAACAAACAAAAAAAAACCTTCCCTATCTCTTTCAGTTTGTCCTTCTCTACACCAGGATTGACACTTCCAGTTATATTCCTAATGAAATCCTTGCTTGAATCCCTAGAAAGCTTATCCTTTCCATCACCTCCTTTCTCTTACTAATTTTCATTTGTTCCTTACACGTTACTTCTTTCTTATTATCTACAAATTTTATTTACAAATTTATCTACAAATGTACAACTATTATCTACAAATATGCCAAGGTTTCCCCATACTTTAAGAAATGACACATTTACCCCCCAAAAAATCCTCCAAAACACCAAAACAACCAATCAATAACAAAAAACCCTCCTTCACTTTTCCTTAACCTATATTTCTTTTAGTTTTCTATAGTCACTTTTCCCCCAGTCTTGTGCCAGACTTTCTCTGAATTTCAAAACTATGACTGCTGCCCCTTCCCCAGAACTTAACCTCTATTTTTGATGTATTGTCAGAAAATGAATTCATTAAGAGCAGGGAATGTCTTTCTTTTCACTTGTATCTGTATCCGTACTGCTTAGCATTGTAGCACCTGGGAGATATGTTAGAAAAGTGAAGTCAGTAAGTCTTGGCATCAGACTGGATGTGAGAGGGAGTGAGTGAATAAGTCAAGGGTCTAGGTTGATTATGAGGCTATGGGAATGGTAGTGTCCTTGATGTAATAAAGGAGTTTGCAAACAGAAAGTATGATGGTGTTGGGTGGGGGAAGGATAAGAAGTTCAGTTTCATATAGGTTGTCCCCTAAGAAAACCTGTCTTCATCTCCACCAATTGGGTTGATAATGGTGTTGATTATAGTGAGAGACAGAGATTTATAGAGCACTTTCAGTTTTGCAAAGCACTTTACATATGTTATTTCATTTGATTCTCAAAACAAAGCAAGGAGATAGCTAACACACTGGGTGACAGTTGGGATCCAAAAACATCTTGATAGGCTAACGCATTGAACAGAATTTAATGAGATGAAATTCAACAGAAATGAATGTGAAATCTTATGTTTTGTTCAAAAAGCTTAACTTACCAACTACCAGGCCGAAAAGGAGTGGTTAGAAAATAGTTTGTAAGGAGAAAAAAAAATTTAAATTAAAAAAAATTAGGATTTTAGTTGACTGCAAACTCATTATATTTCTACAGCCAAAAACCAAGAACAGAAACAGCAATTTGATCTCAGGCTGCATTAGGGAGACAAAGCTTTCAGGAAAAGCAATAACAACAAGAAAAATAGTTTTGTAATTTGACATCCTACCTCATCATTCAACTGCAACTGGTATCTCCCTGGTTACCAATGAACTATTAGTTGCCAGATTTGATGGGTCTTTTCTGAGTCTTCATTCCTTTTGACTTCTGTGCATGAGTTCACACTGTTGACTACACTGTTTAGATACTCTACCCTCTCTGAGTTTCTGTGACACTACCCACTCGAGGTTCTCTTTCTGTTAGTCTGCTCCTTCCTTGGATTTGAGTCAT
The DNA here is from genome assembly GCF_016433145.1 of Gracilinanus agilis. Taxonomy (NCBI): domain Eukaryota; kingdom Metazoa; phylum Chordata; class Mammalia; order Didelphimorphia; family Didelphidae; genus Gracilinanus; species Gracilinanus agilis. The sequence continues at coordinate 698,248,041 of NC_058130.1, read as the reverse complement.
ATGCTTAACTGCTTAACTGCGAATGGCCTTAAGAGTCTATCCTGAGACTACTTTTTTTTTTCTCTATGCTCTCCCTTCGTAACCACACCACCACATCAGTAGCCACCGATGGAGTTATCCACTCTATGTGGATGACTTCTATGTATAAATTCATTCCTGTTGTCTCAATTGAGTTCCAGATCCACAGCCAATGCTTTGGGACATTTTGAATTGGATATGCCATTTGGATAGATCTTTGTGCAAAAATGAGCTCATCTTCAATCCCAATGCTGTCCCCACCTTATTCCTCTTCCAAACATCACTATTTCTGCCATAGGCATCTCAAATCTCCCAATAATCCACATTCGCAAGATTGATGTCAGCTCTGACTTCTGACTTACCCAACATAGCAAATCCATTTCCAAAGTCATTATTTATTTATTTATTTATTTATTTGTTTGTTTGTTTATTTATCACCAGCCAGTTACTATCTGGCCTCTGGCCCTCATTCACATAGCTAGCACCATAGTCAAATTCTTCATCACTTTTCCCCTAGAATAATTCAAGAACTTTCTAATTGTTTGATCTTACTTCAGCATATCCTCTGTGAGGCTGTTAAAGTGATTTTTCCTAAAGCATAGGTTTAATCATGTCACCTTCCACTCAACCAACTTGAGTGGCTCTTTGTTAGCGCCAGGATAAATACAAACTTGAGTTTGGTTTTGAAAACTCTTTACAAAATTCCCATATCCAACCTTTCTAATCTTATTGCATATTTTTCTCCTGCCTTAACTCTACAGTCCAGTCAAACATGTCTTGTTGCTATTCGTAATTTGTTGCCCTCAATTTCTCATCTTGATGACTTTAAATTGTCAGTCTCTCATATCTAAAATTCACTCTATCCTCCATCCCATTCCCACTTCTCAGAATCTTTTTTTCCATCAAGATTGGTTCAGGTAAAAACTTTGCCTTTTCCCTTTCATGGAAAAGGTCATGGACCTTTCGTGATCCTCTCTTCTGTGATAGTACATGCAAACTTCTTCCACAAAAATTGCTTCATATTTGCTTTAGATTTCTATTCATGATCATTTGTCTTCCCCAATAGAATTTTTTTAAGAGCGATTTCCCTTTTTTCTTTGTTTCTCCAATTACTAACACAGTTCTGACTTAGAGAGTGCTGAATCAATAAACACTTATGGGTTGATTGAACCTGTGTACTCTGCCCTGACAAAAACATAATATAATATTATGTTTAGTTTAGGAATTACATTCTAAGTCTTTCTAGACATTATCATTTAGGAATGATAATCTGGTGAGTAGAATATATAGAGGAAGGGACTGATGATGATGAAGATCCTTCATTCCATGCCACATGAAAATCATTTGATAGAACTGGGAATATTTTTCTTAGATAAGAGAAAGATAGGGAATAAGGATAGCCATAGTAGCTGCCTTCAAATATTTGAAACACTGACAAATGGAAGAGGAATAAGACTTATATTTGGCCTCATTGGGCAGAACCAGGAACAATGGGTAGAAGTTGTAAAGAGGAAAATTTAGGTTTGATGACATGGCAAAAAACAAAAAAACAAAAAATCTACTTAATTAGAGGTATTAGAAAGTGGAATGGGATAATTTGTGATGTGATGAGCTTCTCTTCATTAGAAGGCTTCAAGCAAAAGCTGGTTAATTGTTTATTGGACCTATGTTACTAATGGTTCCTGTTGGGTATACTTTAGACTAGATGATTAATAAGATCCCTTCTAGAGAACAATTTCCATGTTTCTGTCAACAAGTATATAGGTAGACCTTGGTTTTTATGCCCATCTTACATATGAATAAATGAAAGATTAAAGGAGTTAAGTAACTTACCTTATTATCATTTCTCCAGTTCTTGTGCTGTATTTACTTTACCACATTATATCTGAAATTCCAAGCCTCTTCCAGGTGTCATTATTATGTCTACATGATACATCTCCCTCTTTCCATTTAAGCACATAAACTAAAATGTAAGCTTATTAAGTAAACATTTTTATTTAGTATGTATATTCCCAACACCACTACCTAGACCAGTGCCTTGCACATGGTAAGCCATTAACAGTTGTTGAAATGAATTGAATTACATGAAGCCTAACTTTTCCTCTCCTTGCAGCTTCTACCTATTGTTCCTACTTCTATCCCTAGAGACAAGAAAGAATGAGTTTAATCTTTTGCTGTATGTCCTCCTTCTGAAATTTGAAAATGTAATGATTAAAATTACCTGGAAACTGTATGCTAATTTATAATTACTTATGAGAGAGAGAGAGAGAGAGAGAGAGAGAGAGAGAGAGAGAGAGAGAGAGAGAGAGAGAGCATGATTATCTGGTTGTACCTAACTAAAACCCAGTCCATGCTTCCTCAACTTGTGCTCCAAGTTGATTGGTTCCATAAGACAGTGCTTATACTTCAGAGATGAGAAAAAGAGCTGTTCACATATGGAGGAAAGAGAGCCAGCACTTCCTATCCATTCACTTATATAGACCATTTTCATCACTCCACCTGAGACCATCTGATTGGACAGGTTCAAACCTTAGTCCAGTTCCCAAGTCCTGAACTCCTGACACATCGCCTGTCATACGAGGACTTTTGCCAGCCCCATGTCAGGATGCCATGAAGCCATACATGCCCAGTAAGTCAAAGGGTGAAGCTGATATCAAGAATCAGTTTTCAAACAGATATAATTTATATTAAATTCATACAAAAACAACTATCATATCCCCCATGCCACATCCAAACAAGTCATCCTTTCTCTAAGTTGGATATCCCCAGTTCAACTAATCTTCATATTTCATGAACTTGAGGCATGACTACCTTCAGATTGGATCCTTAGTGCTCAGTGCTTTGCATATATTAAGTGCTTAACAAAGGCTTTTCAAAAATTAATTTATTCATTCATCAATTCACTGGTGTAATGAAGATCCAAACCAATGGAATTCCACATCTAAAATGTAGCTTCTATGTTTTTTATTCCCAAGTAAATGAGACAGTGAACTACTGATATATTCTTATAATCATAAGAACACTAGCAGAAATGAATTGGGGGGATCAACATCTCACACCCTACACCAAGATAAATTCAGAATGGGTGAATGACTTGAATATAAAGAGGGAAACTATAAATAAGTTAAGTGAACACAGAATAGTATACTTGTCAGATCTCTGG
>NC_058130.1:698197443-698244579 GCF_016433145.1 Gracilinanus agilis | reverse complement strand
CCTGTACCAGCAGCACTGCAATGACACAGGACAGCTCTGAGGGATTTATGGTAAAGACGCTACCCACATTCAGAGGAAGGACTGTAGGAGAGGAAACATATAAGATAAACAATTGCTTGAATGCATGGGCTGAGGCGCACATGAATGGGAAATAGACCCTGAACAAGGACACATGTTACAACCAGTGGAAATGTGCGTTGGCCATGGGTGGGGGGATAGCGGGGGGGTGAAGGGGAAAGTAGGGGCATAAAGTATGTAAGCAGGTTAAAAACGAATATTAATAAATGTCTAATAATAATAAAAAAAGCAAGAATAAAAAAGAAATGAATTGGGGGTGGGTGGGTAGTTATTGTGAGAATTCCTTCTAATATATGGGATTTATTTCTATCTTTTGTGCCAAAACATATAGATGTATAGAATCAAAATGATGAAAAGTTGTAATTTTAACACAACCCCTCACCCCATCAAATTCTGTGTGTATGCTTGATACTACCAAATAAAAATTAATTCCATCTTAGGCTGAGTTCCACCATAAAGAGGGCAATCTGATGAGAAAAGTGGTAAGTAGAATGAAGGGATTCATAGAGTTGACTTGGCTTATTAAAATGTTTGGTTTCCAGAGAGGATAAAGTTTACAGAAATTAAAATGCACTTTATTAAGAGCATTCTATGTGTCAGACATTGTACTGAGTCTTAGGGATACAAAGAATGTCAAAAGCAATCCTTTACTTGTCTACTTTGGTAACTATTAATCTTTACCAAAAGGGATCATCTTACAAATCAGGGCCCTCATTGATTTCTTCTTTAGGATTTTCCCTTTAGCCTGTGGATAATAGTGCCCAAACAAGGTTTATGTAACAGCTGATAAAATGTGGAAACTTAAATTCTTTGAAGTTTTGGATGAATTATAGGTTCCCAATGATTTAGCTTATTATTGGAAAATAAAATTTAGGAGAGTATATTATGGTGTATTAAGATCCATTTTCAAAAGACTATAATAGAAATATCTAAAAATCTCTGCAAATAACTTGAATCAGAAAAGCAGATCTTCCAAAAAAAAAGTCCCTCCCTTCAGAGCTGCCCTGAGGACAAGCCAAGTGTCCATAGTGACCTAGAGATGTTCTCAGAAATCAAACACTACATGAGACATCTGAACTCTAAAATATGATGTGTTGATAAAATAGACACTGAGAATGGATTGCAATGAGAGACTGAATGTTTTACCCTTTCCTTTCATTCATTCCCCATAAACCACTATTTCTGTAAGCCTTACTTACTGAAGGGACTACCTCCAATGCACTTTATCAATTCATTACTTATGGGTGTTCTCATAGACAAATGGGAAAATTATTGTTAGCTTAATCCTGATGGTTTGAGGGCCATCCACTCTCAAGTTGGTCCTATTAAAGTAGAATATCTGACATGAAATTTCTTTAGTTTCTATTCCCATATATTAAGATTAGAACATTAGAACATGCAGAAATACTGATCCTTTTTTCACAGGATTTTTGTTCCTGAAATAATTGCTTCAGCTTTACTAAACATTATAGAGTGATAGAAATATATTACTTTTACTGTACTTTAATTTGTAACTTTAATCAGAATAATTGATTCATGGGAGCCATGGCCTCCCAAGAATCAAAGATGGGGGGAAATTATAAAATCATGAATGGATTTTAATTCTATTTCACTATGACAATCATACTAGATTTAATATTCCTTTTCAAGGCTTCTTTCCTTTGTAAGCTTCACCTATTACTCATTTCCCAGAGAAACTTGCCTAAAGGTCAAGCTTTTGTCATGTAATTACCTCCACCTTGATTGAGTAACTTTTGCCCTCTGAAAAGGTGTGATATTCACAATCTGTAAACTTTTGTGGATGACCATGACATTGCTGCTGTCAGTCTTGTCCAACTCCTCATGGCCCTGTTTGGAGTTTATTTACAAAGACACTGGAGTATTTTGTTTTTCCTTCTTCAGTTCATTTCATAAATAAGGGAACTGAGGCAAACAAGGTTATTTGACTTGTCCAGATTCACAAAACTAGTAACTGTCTGATGCTGGATTTGAACTCAGGTCTTCCTGACTTCAAGCTTGGTGCTCTATTAGCTAAGCCACCTAGCTGCCTGGTGGTCATTGATCAGCTGTGAAAACAAAGGGTCAACAACCACAACGACACTTTCACCTAAGATTATCCATCACTCATTTTTCAGAGAATCTTGATTAACAGCAAAGATCATATCTCATCAATTTAAACTATTGTAGCAATACCATTCCTTTTAGACTTACTCCTATTGCCTGGGCACTTTTGTTTTGTGACTAGAATCAAGTCTTGACTATGGTTAAGAGCAGTGATTCCAAAAGTGGGTGCTACCGCCCCCTGGTGGGTGTTGCAGTGATCCAGGAAAGTGGTGATGGCCACAGGCGCATGTATCTTTCCTAATAATTGCTATTAAAATTTAAAAAAATAATAATTTCCAGGGGACTAAGTAATATTTTTTCTGGAAAGGGGGCGGTAAGCCAAAAAAGTTTGGGAACCACTGGTTAAGAGTATTTCTGAAAGGGAGGTTCAAATGATATAATCTCAAATTTGATTATATTATCAATAACTAACTAGAAGAAGACATGCATTTTTTGCTAGAGATTTTCCCCTGTCATTTTGCTAATTATTATTAAAAATGTTGTCAACTCTCACTTGAATCCATTAACTCAATTTATTGGTCATTACTAACCTAACTAATAAATTGATCACACTTTGTGCCTCAGTTTATAAACAAGATAAATAGATAGATATAGTTAGATATAGCTGTAGAGGTAGAAAAACTTAACTATAGATAGAAAAATTTCTATCTCTCTATATAGAATAAAAATGGAGATAATCTTAGAGGGAAAGCATTAATAAACATTTTTTAAAAAGATTAGAAAATGCTTTTTTGTAGAAAGTGGTATTTTAGCAGAAATCTCAAAGAATTCAGAAAACAAAAGGGGCAGAGAGGAGGGAGAGAATTCAAGATCTGGGAGACAGTGATACCTGTCAATCATTCAGGCGACAGTCATTCATTAGGTATTATGTGACAGGTGAAATTGCTAAAAGCTGAGGCTACAAAGAAAGGTAAGAGTACTGATCAAGTAAACAGTGTACTACATATACTGAAAAGGTATTATGAAATGACTGTACAAACAAGGTATTTACAAGATAAACTGGAAATAATCAACAGAAGGAAGGCACTAATATTAGTAGAAAGGAGGTGTTCAGATTAGTCTTGAAGGAAATCAGGTTAAGTCCAGAAGCAGAGATAGGGGAGATACAACTAGCAGCAATGCAATGATCCAGAACAATTTTGAGGGCCTTATGAGAAAGAACACTATCCACATTCAGAGAAAGAACTGTGGGAGTAGAAACACAGAAGAAAAAGAACTACTTGATCACATGGGTCCATGGGAACATGAATGGAGATGTAGACTCTAAAAGATCACCCTAATGCAAATATTAATAACATGGAAATAGGTCTTGATCAGTGACATATGTAAAACCCAGTGGAATTACTCAATAGCTACAGGTGGGAGGGATTGAGGGGAGGAGTAGAGGGAAAGAATATGAATCATGTAACCATGGGAAAATATTATAAATCAATTAATTAAAATTTTTTGAAGTGATACGGGAGACAATTTTAGGCATGGAAGACAATTAATGAAAATCCATAGAGTTGGGAGATGGAGTGTTTCATGTGAGGAACAGCAAGGGGGCCAGTGACAATGGATCAGAAAGAATGAGGGAGGAAGGAAGGAAGGTGAAAGAAGACTCTAAAGGTAGTTGGGAGCCAGCACAAAGTTGTACTTTATTTTTTTTAAACCCTTACCTTCCATCTTGGAGTCAATATTGTGTATTGGCTCCAAGGCAGAAGAGTGGTAAGGGTAGGCAATGGAGGTCAAGTGACTTGTCCAGGGTCACACAGCTAGGAAGTGTTTGAGGCCAGATTTGAACCTAGGACCACCTTCCTCTAGGCCTGGCTCTCAATCCACTGAGCTACCCAGCTACCCCCTAAAGTTGTACTTTAAAGGATGAACTGAGAGAATGTAATGGTTTAGTGGAAAGAATCTCAATTTTGGAGGAAGAAGACCTGATTTATAGCTCCATTCCTGTCACTTACTAGTGTCAACCTTGAAAGACACAGAACCACCAAAAGAGTTAGAAAGAACAAGTCTTTAATCCAAACAAGGGAGACAGTGCTCTATTGACCACTATGCAGTCATGTGCAAGATACAACACAGAGACAAGCTGTAGGACTCTGGGAAGACTGTCTCTGGAAAAAGGCACCTGGAAAGGGGATTTTTCCACTGAGCTGAAGAACTTGGAGTCTTAAATACCTTTTGGGGAATAAAGGATAGGAAAGACAATCTGGACCACTGCAAGAGGCAGAAGCCTCTAAGACAAAAGGGTACCTAAGATTTGAGAACATCTACTAACTCTATCTAGACTGAGATCATTGGGTACTTTAAGGTTTATTATTCAGTCTAAAACAAGGGGCAGTCTGTAACTTCCCCTAAGGCAAGTTCCTAAGGAACAAATGTTAATTTGGGGGTTCTATAAAACAATCATTAGGCATTTGACTTCAGGGAAGTCATTCCTCACTTTTAAGCTTGGGGTCCTCAGCTAGAAAAGGAAGGGATAGGATTACAAGTAGCTAAAGTCCCTTCTACCTTCAGCTGTCTAATTTCAGGGGTTCTGAGCTAGTTAACCTTTAAGGACTAATGGAGAATGAACTTGGAAAATTTTTACTTCATGGTTACCAAATTGGCATACAAAGAAATCTTTCCAGGTTCCATGAATCCATTTCTTCCATACCTTATCTAGCCAATTCTATTCTTCATTTTGGTTTCACTCAGACCCAGGAAAGGTCAGAGATACCGAAATTTTGGAAGAAACACTAGACTCATCCTTCATGATGTCATGGAATGATAAATGGGAGTTACAAAGAGGCAAATTACATAGCTATGAAAGGAAAAATAAAGTCTACACACATATATACATAGACATGCCTGAATATATGTGTGTATACATGCATGTTTACATATAATATATCTGTATCTATCTATATCTATATCCACTCATACAAAAATACACAAACACACATACACACACAGTTAGCTCTTTCCAAAATGTAGAATGAGCTGCCTCTGTAGTATTCAAGAAAAGGCTAGAGGCTGGATGACAGCATGCTGGGCATACTGTCCTGAGGATTCTTATGCAGGCATAAGTTAGACTAGAGGCTTCTGAGGTTCCTTCTAACCTTGCAATTCTGTGATTTCTGTGAATTCTGTGAAACAGGGAGGCCAGAGGCTATTTTCTGTCTCGTTTTTCAACAGAAAAACGAACATACAAAAAACAAAACTCAGAAGACTCAACCCCACTGGCTATTCTGAGAATGCAGCTGTCATGGGTCATGCCTGTTCTTTGCCCCTGCAAAATGGAGCTTTGGCCTTAGCCAAGTCTGGCTGTAGGGCGAACCATAGTTTGCTAAGATTACCTCATCCTGGGAGACTCTCTACAAATCAAGGGAAGTCAGAGGCTAGCCAATGTCGAAGGCAATGTGGTTGAGAGATGAGAGCTATAGCCCAGGTATGAAGAAATCAATGAAGGAATGAAAAAAATCAAAACAGAACATTTACTCTATTAAGTACTAAGCAAGTAACCAGGCACAAGTGCCTAGTGTTGGAGTTCCAAATATAAAAGCAAAGATAGTCTCTTACCCTCAAGGAGTATATTTTCTAACAGAAGATAATACACATAGAAGAGTGGTGGTCAGGGAGGGGAAGTTGAGTTCATGATTGAGACTGAGATCTTATTCTCGGTTCCATTATTTCCCAGCTATGTAATCCCTAGGAAATTTCCTCCCTTTTCCATTTCCCCACCTATTAAAGGAAAGTTGAAATAAAAGAATTGTATCTTCTAGCCTTGACATTCTGTGATATTCTGCTTTAAGGTCTCTTCTAGCTCTGGCATTTTCTAGTCCTCTGACAGCTACCTCTTTTTGATTTGTATTGTTTTTACTTGTTTCATTTGTGTTGATGATGTTATTTACTCAAAAGATCATAGGATTTAGAGCTGAACATTCCCTGAAAGAATTCAGTCTTCCGCCACCATTTTACAGACTTGGTAACTGAAGCCCAGAAAGAAAAAGCAATCCGTCCATATCAATCCTGTGTGGCCAATAGGGTCAGGAAGAGTCAGATATGACTAAACAACAAAGCTATCTCTTAGGATTATTCCAAGGTTTGCATGAGAATATATATATATATATATATATATATATATATACAACAAATTGAAAAATTGATAGCTCTATGTAAATAACAAAAACGTATTTACTTTGGGCAAGACACTTAGAATCCCTTGAGTCTTTTTTTCTCATTTATAAAGTGAGATATCTGGATGTAGCTATCTTTTAGAGGAAGCTGTGGCTCAGTGGTTAAGAACACTAGACCTGGAGCCAAGAAGACCTGAGTTCAAATCTGGCATCACACCCTACCCAGATATGTGATTCTAGCCCAGTCACTTAACCTTTGATTGACTGACAAAAAGATCACTTGAGAAAGAAAGAGCAAATCACTCTAGTCTCCTTGCCAAGAAAACCCAAAGGATATCTATGTTCCTCCATGGGTTTGGGAAGAGTCAGAGAGGACCAAACAACAACAAAGCTAATTCTTAGGATTACTGTAAAGCTCATATGAGATAATACGCATAAGCTTGTATGGACATCCCAAACTCCAGAAGTGTTTCAGGTCATACAGAAAGCAAGGAAAAATTCCTTTCCTTCCTTGCATTTCTTGTTAATGTTGAGGTAAAGGTGACTGGGCAGCAGAGACTCATGATAGGGAAAAAACCCTGAGAGAGATAATCTCCTTGGATTATCTCCTAGATTTTGAGATGGACACAGATATACATCTTCTTATTATACGCTGATACTATATGACTATTATGACTATAATCTAGGACATCGACTTGTCCCCTAAACTATCCCCAGCCATGCCCTGTGTCTTTGGGGGCATAGAACATCACTCTAGCCCCTATCAGATAACAAACATCTCCCACTTCTGCCCAGCCTCATTCCATTTCCTTGTCCTTGGTCACATAGCCCCCACTGTCAAGAGGGTATAAGAAGCCCAGAATCCATCCCCTTCAGGAGGCAGTGTCAAACTTGTGCTGTCCTCCTAGCAGAATTCAACATGAATACCAAATTAATACATTTATTTTTTTTTTAATTCTTAGCTAAGTTATGGAGTCTTAACATTCTTGCAAAGGTACCTGTCCTGAACCTGGGGTTAATCTCAAGTCTCCCTACAACAAAGAAAATTGGAAAATTCATAGTTTTGTATAAATAGCAATAATGCAAGAAATGATACATGTTTTTACCTTTATACATGGTTAAGTGCTGTCTTCCTAGGCAAGACTGAATTTTCCAGCAGCAAGGATGGAGAATACTTCTTCTATCTCCCATGTAGAGGCTCTGAGTACAAAACTGAGTCCTCAGGAGGCTATATATATAAATTGTCCCCCTTATTCTTTAAGTTTCAAGTTAGGCATTGGAAAATGAAAATGGGAATAAAACAATAATTATTATAAGATTATAAGAGACAGGACCTCAGAGATTATCTAATATCACCCTTTTATTTTACAGATGAGGAAACTGAGACCAAAGGATTCTTCTTCAAGGTCTCTTCATTATTTTGTCTGTCTCTCTTTTTCTCTCTTATAAAACACACACACACACACACACATATCTATCAAAAACAAGTTTTGAGGGGCAGCTGGGTAGCTCAGTGGATTGAGAGCCAGGCCTAGAGACAGGAGGTCCTAAGTTCAAACCCGGCCTCAGCCACTTCCCAGCTGTGTGACCCTGGGCAAGTCACTTGACCCCCATTGCCCACCCTTACCACTCTTCCACCTATGAGACAATACACCGAAGTTAAGGGTTAAAAAACAAAACAAAACAAAAAAATAAAAACAAGTTTTGAGCCCAGGTCCTTTGACTGATAGAATTAATGTTTTTTCCTTGTATCTTCATGCCTCTTCACAGCAGTTATTATAGCTAAACCCTCCAAATATGTTACTGTTTGAAAATTGGTGTCTCACAGAAGCATGACTAAGGCCTGCCAAGGCAACGGGGAATAAGAGAGAAAGAAATCTGAGGAGATGCTCAACATAGACAGTGTTATCCTTGGAGGTCAGGGGACATCAAACTCCAAAGGACTTAAAATGAATATTACACAGAAAGGACAAAGGAGACAGGCATAATCTGGATGTAAGCTGACTAGAACAGAGAACCAGTGGAGGACTTTGGAGAAAAATCAGAAGTAAAAGATTTTATCAGGGAACTGTATGATAAAAAGAGAAAAGAAGGACTGGTGAGGGTGAGCAATTCCAGAACGTATCGCAGGAATCCTTTTCATTTCAGGAGAAATCAAGGAAGACTTCCAGTATGTTAGGTAAACCCACTGTGGTATACTTAATAAAGAGTATGGATAAATGTCACACAGGATGGACAGATCTAAAAATCAGATGGGTCAAAATCTGTATCACTGGAAGAGATATAGATATCAATGAGTTCACATTCTTTGGAGAGAACATCAAAGTGTATCAAACATCCTTGAGGGAAGAAGAGGAAGGAAATCAATTGTTCATATATCAAATGGAAAACATGTAGGCAGAAAATAGTTAGTTCCGGATTTAAAAAAAATAAGATTTGAGGAATGAGTGATTTGATATGCTTATGCTTAGTCTAAATCAGAAGGGTGACTTGGTAGCCAAATTTCTATTTATTTATTTAGTTAGTTTTTGCCAGAGAGTAGGTATTTTGATAACTAGATAGATATATTAACCTAGTAGATAGGATATTGAACTTGTAATGAGGAAGATGTGAGTTCAAATCCTGCCTTAGACATTAAATGTATAGGTCATTTAGCCTTTCTTTTTTGGAATAATATTTCTCCCCAAAGATATACAATAACAATTTTTAAAATTAAAAAATTTTGAATTCCATGTTCTTTCCCTCTCTTCTGACTGTTAATATTAAAATTCTCTGAGGACTCTATCTTAACTTATATTTATTTATTAAATAAATAAAAGACAGCCAGAAAAAGTAAAGACCTCTAGACACCCAGGGCTGGTGGTTCCTGATATGGGTTACATGTTTCCCCTAGACAACCCAAAACCCCAGAGGTATCCCAGGTCAAGAAGTACTTAAAGAATTCCTTTTTAACTTGCATTCCTGCAGGGCAGGATGAAGGAAGGTGACTTTGAGCAAGGTCTCCTTTAGCTTTTTGATAAGCACAGATATGCATATCCCAGTTTGCTTTGGAAAAGCATCCATTTGTATCTCATATATCTAATCATCCCCAACTGCACAGTTCAACCCCCTTTGTCTTTGAGGCATAAAACCCCATCCTGGGTCATGTAGACCCTTTTGTCAAAAGAGTATAAGATTCTTAAACAGGTCTCTTCTAGGAGGCCAAGGTTTACCTGCACCTGCCTCCTGGTCATTCAACTCAATAATTCAACCTGAATTCAACATAATGAATATCTCTTTTTTTTTTTTTTAAAGATAATCATCTGTGCCTGTCATTCATGAGGGAGTAACCCTTCCCAGCCCAGGTTAATCTCTAGCTCTCCCACAACAGTTCCCTTGGCAAGTCTCCTCCAAGTGCTGACAGCCAGATCTACTCATTCTCATACACTGGCTCCTCTGGAAAGAAGTCTTTCCTTCTCCTTACTCAAATTTATATTCTTCATGATGTCCCTTTCCAAAGTCCCTCCAAATGGAGGACTCCAACCTCACCTTGGGCAAGAGGCAGCAGGTTCTTCCTGATACCAAGAACTCATGAAATCTTTAGAATGGCTGCAGAGTGGGCATGCCTGCTCCATATCCCCACTATCTTTCCTTTACTCATTATCGAAAAAAAGGTTGTTTACAGATAAACAATAGGCATTGTCTGCATTTTTAATTCAGTCAGAGGGTGGGGTAAATTGCAACTTAATTTATTATATCAAAACTCATCCTTTTTAAAATCCAAAGTTAATCTTGGGATGACTCTTTGAATTGAGCACTGCATCTGGGATAAGGAAAACTTGAGTTCTTATCTGTCTTCTCCCTGAAACAGTAAGAACTTTTATAAAGGAAATATGTGTTCAAATCATTCAAAAGGTAGTTCCTTTGGCAAGTTGTTTTATGAAACTCCCAAATTCATCTTTGTCCCATGGGAACTCGCCTTCCGGGAATGCTCAAAATGACACTTGTCCAGACTGGTCAATAAACCATCAAGCACTTAGTAAGTACCCTGAATAGGAATGATAGAGATTTTTTGATTTCTCTTATTGTATTTGGACCTCTCCTAGATACCCAAGCTTCAGGCTATAGCTTTTTTCCTAAGCCCCTATGTAACTAGTCAATTATTTCTCTGCATATATTCTCTAAAGTATATATAAGATTCCAAGTTTTTTAGTCTGATAGAAATTCCCATGAGGAAATTCCCATTTGTGGTTCATTTTCACAGAGCCTAGCTCATGTGGTGGTATTGGTTTCTGTGTGCATGACTCTGCTTGGTGGCCATAAGAGCTCTGTCTCCCTGGTCTTGATTAAAGACTCATCTTTTTTTTTTTTTTTTTTTTTTTTTTTTTAACTATTTTAATGCTTCTGTGTTTTTCCCAGTTGACACCATATTAATCATGTTGTGGAAGAAAACACAGATCATACCACCACAACCCCCCAAAAAAGAAAAAAATAATGAATATGAAAAATAGCCTGCTTTATATGTATTCAAACTCCATCAGTTCTTTCTCTGGAGATGGATAGTGGTTTTCATCCTGAATCCTTTGGAACTGTTTTGGATCATTATATTGCTAGGAATAGCTATCATTTAGCCTTTCTTAACCACAGTCTCCTATCTGTAAAATGGGGATAATAATAACACCCACTTCTCAGTATTGGTGGGAGGAGCAAATGAGATAACCTATAAAATTTATTTAAAAACCATAAAAGAGAAGTACTACATTAATATTAGCTATTATTGTTTTGATCTCAGTTACAAAGACTCTCAGAAAACAGAAGTATGGCCAAAGTGGCAGCTAGATGATACAGTGAATAAAGCACTGGAAAAGAAGTCAGGAAAACCTAATTTCTGATCTGATCTCAGACATTTACTAGCTGTGCGATTCTAGAAAATCACTTCAACTCTGTTCGCCTTAACCCAATGGAGAAGAATGAATGAACAACAACATGACCAGACGACAATGGTTAGGAAAATCATTAGGAGAGCTGGATGGTGCAGTAGATAGAGCCACAGGCTTGGAATCAGAGGCTGAGATCAAATTCAGCCTATGATATTTACCAGCTGTTTGACTCTGGGAAAGTCACTTAATTGCTATCTGTTTCATTTTCCTTATTTGTAAAATTGGGATAATAAAAACATCTACCTCTTTGGGTTACTGTTAGGAACACATGAGATAATAACTGCAAAGCACTTAGGACAATGTTTGGCAAGTAGTAAGTGCTATGTAAAATATAGTCCATTACTATTATTATTATTTGAAGGACTCTACAGCAGAGGTGTCAAACTATCCTCTGGCTACATACAGTCCACAATACTCTTAAATATTTCCAAACTAGATTAAAATGTAATTGAGAAATACCTTACAAAATAAATATAAAACAATCAAATATTAATAATATCACATTTTAAAATTAAACCAATGTATGGTTCACATCAGTCCTTGTATATGAATTAATGGTCTCTGTTTCTATTTGAACCTGATACCACTGCTCTAAACTTTGTCCTGTGAAGATTTGTGTGAAGGAACTAGGGATTTTGAACTTAGAGAAGAGAAATCATAGAAGATGCTTGGTGAATCTCTTTCAGTACCTGAAGGTCTATTGCAATGATATTGAACCTATGGCATGGGTGCCAAAGATGCATGCAGAGAGCTCGCTGTAGGCTCTTGGCAGCCCTCTCTTCTTCCCCTTCCCCAAATTCATTACTAGAAAGGCAGAGGCACTAGGACAAAGCCACTCCCGTCCTCCTCCCCACTGGGCCTGACAATATTTTTTCACATCCCCCACCTCTCTGCCCAGCAGCCCAATGTGAGCACACAGGGAGCAGAGCTGGAGGGGAGCAGAGTGCTCAGGTTACTCCACTCCCTGTCTTCCGAGGAAATTCCTTACCTCATCCACTCCTCTACCAAGCAGCCCAATGGGTGGACTTTCTCCCTACCCTGTGTGGGTAAGGGGAGGGGGCAGGGTATGCCCAGGACTCAGTGGGGCATGAGGCATGGCACTCAGTCAGGGGTGGGGGGTGGGACCCAGCATTCTGTCTCTAAAAGGTTTGTCATCACTGCTCTGTTGTGTAGAAAAGGATGAATTTTCACTGACTTCCAAGGAATGAAGGAATTAGAGCAGCAAGTGGTGGGAATCGAATGAATCACACTGACTCCATCTTGTGATTCAATTCTAAAGTTAGCTCAGTTCCTTTTCTATTCAGTTATGTGTCTAGTCCAATTTCTTTCTTGTGAGAAAACTTTTTTCAATTGTAGGAACTGTGAGAGAACTTTATTGCATTGTTTGAATCTGGCCCTGCAATACTGGGAAGCTGAACCACTTCCATATGTTGTTTAGAAACCTTAACTAAGGAATTAGGTGGCGATGATAAAAAAAAAAAAAAGTCTTATTAAAAAGAGTTTTTTTTAATAACTTATTTATTTATTTAGAATATTTTTCAATGGCTACATGATTCATGATTTTTCCCACCCCTCTTTCCTCCCCCTTCCCAGAGCAGACAAAAAATAGCTTTTGTTGTCATTGTTATTGTTTTTGTTTTTGTTGTCATTATCATTGTCATTGTTTATGTTTGTTTGTTTTTTTACACTTATATCTCAAGCAACCCTTGTGTCTTATCTGAAAACTAGTCCCATAATGGTTAGGCAATTATTGTTTCTATGTTCCTTTGATTGAATGCATACTCTTGAGGGAAGTCAGACTTTTTCTGTTTTGAGCTAATTGTACCAGTTCACTCTCTTTCTCTTACTTTGGAAAGTCTTTAATTTTTCCTGCAGCTAGAAATCAGATTACCTAATTTTATAACCTTTCTAATTGTTTTCTTTTAATTAATTGGTTTTATTTGATTAATTGTTTTTAATGCATAGAAATGTCTCTCCTATTTAGGGTCCAGCCTTAAGCTGAGGAAATCTGGTCCTGATTGTTTTGCAGTTGGCATATATTGCTTAATACATCTACATGCTCTCGAGCTAGAACCTTTGATTCCTCAATCCTTTTATCTTTCATCTGCTATTGAACAAAACTAGATGTAAGAGCAGGAGTAGAAAAGATTCAAGGAGGAAGTTTCTGGCTTCAAACAGCAAGATACTTCATGAAAAATGTAACTATCCCATCAACCAGAAGAGTAATAATGTTTTCTAGGCGTTGAATTCAGCTGAAATTAAAAAAAAAAAGTTCAGCTTTTTTAGGTAGCGAGTTTCTTGTCACTAGGCATATGGAAAGAAAGGATAGATAAACACTTTTCAAAAATATTAAAGGAGAAAGGTCCATGCTTCCAATGAATGTATAACAATATTTCCTTTGAGGCACCTTAAAGACTTAGATTTCATGATATCATAGATTTAGTGATGGAACAAAATGCAGAGAGCATTCATCCTAATTCCCTCTTACAGATAAGGAACTGAGGCCCAAAGTGACCTTAATATCGTGCCCCAAATATCAGAGATAGTAGGTGACAGAGGTAGGATTTGAACCCAGGTTCACTATACTACACTGCCTTTCTTGGAATCTATGGTTCCATGTCTGTCTCTAATTCTATAAAACATATTACACCTTTCATTTACTCTGATTACAATCTACCTTACCTTTTAACAATTATATATTTGTCATAAAGTCATGCATATCTATGTGTCTATCATAAATTGATATGATAAAAGTAATAATTAAGTTACACAGCATTTATTAAGTGTCAAGAACTATCTAATTGTTTTTCAATTATTCTCATTTGATTCACACCACTAGGAGGTAGAAGGAGGTAGATATTGTTATCCCATTTTTCAAATGAGGATGGGAACAAAGAATCATTGATTTAAAATAGGAAGGGACCTCAGAGGCTGTCTATTTACCCTGATTTATATAAATAAATGTTAATTAATTTATATAAATAAATATGAAAGTTTATATAAATTATATATATATAATATAACATTTAAATATATATATATGTGTGTGTGTGTGTGTGTGTGTGTGTGTGTGTGTGTGTTTATTGCATGTTGTCTTCCATTTGCTTGCAAGCTCCTTAAGGTCAAGGACTTTCTTTCACCTCTTTTAGTATCCCTAGCCCTTAGCTCTTAGAACTGTACCTGGTACATAATAAGCACTTATTACATGCTTATTGATTAAACTGAATATTTTACTAGTGAAAACCTGCAGAGATTAAATTACTTGGTCAATGTCACACAAATATTGCCATATGTGTAGATTTAACCCAAAGCCTCTGATTTCAAAGGTAATTAATTCTCTATCATTAATCCCAAGACAGTAGAGACTATATGCCTTTCTCAGTACCAAGCACAGAGCTTAATAAATGCTTTGTTGGATTAATGAATGAATGAATATTTGTTCTATATAAATATAACATCAAACCACCTCCTGGTCTGTCAGAAGGGATATCTTAAAACAATGAAGCTGGAGATGGAATTTCAGTTGAATTCATCTGACATTCATTTCCCATTCTTCTCTGCTTGAGGTCTAGAACTCCTGGCACTTGTTTCTGACTTTGAACCACAACAACTCTTTGCTCTAAGACAGTTCATTCATCAGGATCTCAGGGACTAAATTTGCATGCTGCATGTCCATTTTTCAAAACATTAGAGTTAGTCTTAGAGGCCTTCATGGTTTATTTGCATTCAGAAAACTGCCCCACATCTGTGTCCCAAAGAGATCAAAGGAAAAGGAAAAGGACATGAACAAAAATAATTTATGGCATTTCTTTTTGTGGTGGCAAGGACTTGAAAACTGAAGGGATAACCATCCTTTGTGGAATAGCTGAACAATTTGTGGCATATGATTGTTATGGGACGTTATTGTAGCACATGAAAAGATAAACTGGATGCTTTCAGAAAAACCTAGGAAGACTTATACGAATTGATGGAAAGTGAAGGGAGAAGAACTGGAGAACATTGTAAAAGGTAACAGGAATATTGTATAATATGTGAATGACTTAGTTATATGGCAATGCCATGATCTAAGACAACTCTTAAAGACTTATGATGAAAAAAAAAAAAGCTATCCACCTCCAGAGAAGTAACTGATGAACTGTGAATGTAGATCAAAGCATACTTTTTATTTACTCTTTCTTTTTTGTCTATTTTCTTTTGCAACAGGCTTAAAACGAAAATTTATTTTGCATGATTATATATATATAATCTATAGCAAATTGCTTTCTTTCTCAAGCTGGGGGGAGGAGACAGAGGGAGAGAATTTGAATTTCAAAGTTTTTTTTAAAAGGAATGTAAAAATTGCTTTTACATGTAAGTGAGGAAAAAAGAAAAGACATTTTCTATGTGGAAAAAATGAAAATCTTGCTCTAGAGCAGCATGAAGAAGGTGAGGAGAATAAGATGTTTCACAAAATAAACTGAGTAATTTCTTAAAATCTAGAAATCACAAAAAACTCTCCCCAAAGGGGATTGCTCTCTGTTTGTACACCATTGGTGATTTTTAGTCACTTTTCAATTGGGTTCAACTCTTTATGACCCTATTTGGGGTTTTCTTGGCAAAGATACCAGAATGGTTTGCCATTTCCTTTTCTGATTCATTTTACAAATGAGGAAACTGAGATACACAAGGTTAAGTAACTTGTCCAAAATCACACAGCCAATAGGTACCTGAGAGTAGATTTGAGCACATGAAAATTAGTTTTCTGATTTCAAGCCTAGAGTTCTGACTGGTGCTACGTAGGCCCATAACCTCTTAAAACTGCATAGCCTATAAAAGGATATCCATAATTGATAAATCAATTTTTCTTTGGTTGGGCCACTACTTACCTCTTGCAACTACACCCTTCTCCTTACCTCTCCAGCCCTACTTCTATCCTCTGAGGTCAAGCTGAGGAAATCTAATCTCTCTTCCACATGATAACCCTCCTATTATTCTTTCAGTGATTCAGTGTTACAAAATTCTTTCTCCCAACTATTTGGGCACACTGAGTCTCAGAGAAATAAAGTGAATTGTTCAAGGTCATACCCAAAAAAGTTTTTTTCCTCTCTTCCTTTCATAATTTGGGATATAAAAGGAGAAGTGCCTCTAAAAGCCAATTAGTCCAAGCCCCTCATTTTAAAGATCAGGAAACTGGGGCACAGAAAAATTTTAAGTCATTTATCCAGGTCACCCAGTGATTTTCAAAGTTTTGAATCCAAAGCCTCTGACTCCAGTCCAGTGCCTTTGCCACTAAACTCTAATTAATTCCTACTCCTCCTTTCTCTTATCCTTCTTGAATCATGTAGAGAGAAGAGAGATCAGTACGAAGAAGAAATTCAAAACTGTGACCTAACAACTGTAACTGGCACATACATACAGTATTATTTTTTAAATTCATAAAATCTGCATTCTGCCACTTTCTTTTCTAACAGGTAGAAGAAATCTGGTTTCAAAGTCAAGAAGACTTGGTACTGTCTTCTTTCTCCATTATTTTATGAATAAAGATACTGAGGCCCAAATAATTTGAATGATAGTCCCAGGACACAAGGTGAATCACAGGAAGTGTTGAAACTTGAATCTGGGTTTCCCTGGCTCTCAAGTCAGGTTCTTTTCACTGAACCACACTGGAATGGAGGTTCCTTTGTTAGATAGGAAAACACTATCCACAGACCCCGTAGGTTAATTTGTCTATTATTACTCTTCACCAATAAACAATGTAATTCAAGAAGGATTTATTTAGCAACTATTATGTGAAATGCAATGGCTAGCTTGTTGGGCTGGGAGTCAGGAATTCAAATCCTAAATACTTACTATCTGCATTACTGAGTAACATCACTTTAACCCTCTGACTCAGTTTCCCTATCTTTAAAGTGAGAAGTTTGGACTTGTCAGCTTCTAAGGTCCTTTCTAGCTGTAAGTCTATGATTCTGTGATAGGAAAATTACAATATGGAGGTTTGGAAGTGATGAAAATCTGGCTTTAAGTGCCATTCTTGGTACATAGTAAGTTGTCTTTTCTTCTCTTTATTCTTGGGTCTCTGGATATAAAGCTATAAAAGGAAGTGCCTCAAGCAACTTTCTAACTCTAAAAGCTGCAGAGGAAGTACTGATTGACATCTCCTTTGGGAGTTCTCATACCATTGAAATCATAGTTCTAGTTCAAAATAAATAAGTAGACAGAGCGATAGAGAATAAATGATAAATGAAGAAATGAATAAATAAAAGATTTACAAAACTTTTTTTAAAAAACCACACACCATCTCCTTCTGCCTTCTCAACCACCCCTTAAAGTAGATACTTCTGATAATCCCAACCTCATTTTATAGAGAAGGAAACTGAAGATCAATGGAGTTCAAGTGACTTGACCTTAGTCACATAGGGAATAAGTTTCAAAGGTAGGATTTCAACCCCAGTGTTTTCTGATACTCAGTCCTCTCTTCTCTCCATCATTTCAGTAATAATGCCTTTTGATAACTGGTCCAAGTGTCAAAGAGTATTTAGTCTGGAGAAAAAAGATAGTGTCACTATCTTAAAATATATGAAGAGTATAAGGGATAGATGTGTCCCCTTTTCCCCTAAGATAGCAAAATAAGAAGAAATTAGACTTGGAGAGGAGAGAGGGTATTTAGGGAGAAAGTTACAGGGTGGAAGATATAAATATAGAAAATTACAAAGAACTTGTGATGTACCCCTATAAATGGGCCTATCTCCAAAGGTAGTGAGCCTCCCCATCATTGGAGGTATTTAAATAGAGACTGTATATCTCCATTGCAGGGAGGTTTTCTGAACTAGGTAAGGAGTAGTTTTAACTAGACAATTTAGAATCCTAGAAACTAATAGTGGAAAAGATGCAATAAATTATCTAAATAAGCTCCTCTATTTCTCATATAAAGGAAATTGAGGTGCAGAGAGATAGGAAACTTATTCAGTGTCACCCGGTAGCAGAGGTAGGATTTGAGCTGAGATTCAACTGATTATAAATCTGGTGTTTTTTTCTTTCCCACTATATGACCTCTAAGGTTGCTTCTAGCTCAGAGTCTGAGAGTCCATGCTTCTTTGATGAAGTTTATTCAGTTTATCGAACCCATGAGGGGTTTGTTCTTGAATCTCAAGCAGGTAGCTGAAAGTCTCCCTGTGTGAGCCTTCCCCATTACTCTCCCCCTTCTATGAGCCACTGGTTTGTGTCAAAAGGTCCCTGTGGAGAGATTCAACAATGCCAGCCTCATGTTCCAGACACTAAACATCAAAATCAGGAACACCATTTGGCCTCAGGATAGCTTGTGGCCCATGAACCATAAAGGGGAATTGCTAAAAGTAAGGGTGACCAGAGAATGGGGTGGAGAATAGAGATGGGTAAATAGGGTGAAAAGACATTTAATAACAAGGGCAACAGTGCAATGGAGAAGCACTGGACTCTGTGTCAAAAAATTCTAGATTTCTCGCCCAGCTCTTATATTATCAGAGTGGCTTTGGGCAAGTCACTTCCCATCCATAAACTGATGGTCTCTTGCTACAAAATGGGGATAATACTACTTGTCCTGCTTCATGAATTATTAAGAAGAAAATAGTGCTTAAGGATGAAGTATTACCTCTAATTACAGAGCACAAGAGCTTGCTGAATTTGGGTTCTCTTTACATCAAATGAAAGGGAGGAATAGGAAGAAAACAGCTGGTAGCTTTTACAGTAATTCAAGTCTAGCATAGGATATTAATGATACATGCATTTTTGATTCAATTCAACAAACATTCATCATGAGTTTATTCTGTGTTAGACATGACCCTTGATCTGATCAATATAGGATCCTATCTATTTCTTCTGTCTGATTACAAATTACTCCCCTTAACTCAGTCTATATTTCAGAAAAAAAAATGAGTCTAATTACTTTTCCTCATACCCAGTCTTCTTCCTCTTGCCTTCATGCCTTTGCAGAAGGCCCTGAAACGGTCTCCTGCCTTATTTCTGCTTCTTGGAATTACTAGGTCACTTCAAAGCTAACTAAAAGGCTACCACAGTGTGAATAGAATGTTGTACCCTTGGACTTCATTTTCCAGAATACCTTTCCCTTTAGTCCCCACATTGCATCCTTATGTTTGTATAGATAAGAGGTGTGTAACTGGGCCCTAGCTCTCTTTCTACCATGCTCCCAGTCTGGGATCCTCCTCTTTACTAAGGTTATCACTATCCTTTACTTCAAGTTATTATTAATAAATCTTATAAAATATAATACTTAGAGTATTGTATATTAAGTTTTAATCTTACACCAGCTATTAGAAATACTTCCTGATTTCACCAATTTTGCTTATTCCATCACATCTTCTCTGAAAGATTGACCCCCTTTGTCAACCCTCATCTCAAATCATTTAGACTCCTTCTGCCAATAGCTCCTCTTTCACCCTTGTCTCAAATGAAAAGGTGGACTTACTCCTTACCAAGTCAAACCCTTCAACCTCAGTCTTCTTGACCTCTATCTAGCATTTGACACCATTGCTTACCTTCTCTTTCTACATATTCTCTTCTCCCTAGGTTCTCTGAATGCCAATCCTGGTTCTCCTCCTCTCTACCTGACCACTTTTCTGTCTCCTTTGCTCATTATCCTGGCCATGCCCACTAACCATGGGTGTCCCAAAGGGCTCTGTCTTAGGCTGTTTTCTATTTTTATGTTCACTAATTCACTTGTTGAATGACATCAACTCCCATGGATTTCTTTGTTACTTATGTGCTGATGGTTCTCAAATTTATTGGGGTGTTCAGGGAAGATTCAAACTTTGGACATAGTCTGTCCCCCAGGCCTGGAATGCTCCACATCCTTATTTCTATTTCCTGAATCTCCTGGGCTTTCCTCAAGCAAATCTTAATTAAAATGTCACCTACTGGAAGAAGCCTTTTCTCATATTTCTTAATTCTATTGCCCTCCCTCTCAATGATTTCTTATTTATCCTGTAGATAACTTATTTGCATACAGTTGTTACCTTATTTTTTAAAATTAGATTATTAATTCCTTCATAAGCTCCTTGAGACCAGAGACTGTCTTTTGCCTTTCTTCATATGCCCAGTTCTTAGCACAATTCCTAACACAAAGTAAGTTTTTAATAAATGCTTGACTGACTAATATTCTCCCACTACTCTCATATCTTTGCATTTAATTTATAGATCTTTTATGTTTAATTCTTTCTTTAGATACTGTTTTATCCTAGCAAAATATAAGCCCCTTGATTGATTTGACTGATTCATTTCTGCCTTTGTATTTCCAGCTTGACAAAGAGCATTTATTAAAAACCTACTTTGTGCTAGGTACTGTGCTAAGAGCTGGGGATATGAAGAAACACAAAAACGATCCCTGACAGATAATATACAAACAACTATTGTCGTGAGGAAGATTAGGTAGTCATTAATTAAGAATTAAGGATGTACCTAGCAGGAAGGCTGGAGCATTCCAAGATGGAATGAAGGGGCAGGAAGAAGTCGCTTGTGCCCTGAGAGAAACTCCATTAAGGGTTGGCACAAACTGTTGTTAGCCCTGGGAGATCTCAGAGTAAAGGACACCCTGCATCCTGATTCCCTGGGATCCTGAGTGGTGGTGGTTTCTAACAAGGAGGACAAGACCTACAGAGCAGTACCAAGAAGAGGAGAAGTTTGGGATCTGGTGGACAGCATCTCAAGCACACCCTCTCTACTTGGATACCTTGGCTTTTGACATCCTGAGATCATCTGTGGATAGCCATGAGAAACCCCAAACCCACCCTCAGCCCATAGCTGTGCTGGTCAAACCCTAGCTGGAACCAGGTTTGATGCAGCCTCCCAGTGACTCCATCACTGCTCCTTTGGGCTCTGCCTGCTAGATCACTAAGATTAGAGTAGAGAAGTCCTCCCCTTGCCCTGTGGTTTTGTCATTAAGTTTTAAGTATAGAAGTCCCTTTCCCACCTTTAAGTTAAACATAATTAAACCTATTAAAACCTTTTACCTTGCCTGCTGGTTTCTAGATTCTGGTCTAGGGGAGCTGGGTGACAGTTGAGGCCAACTGCCATTCCTGTGTTAATCCAGTGAACTCTGGTCTCCCCATCCTGGTCCAGTCTCTCCTACTACCCAGAGTGTGTACCCACAACCATTTAGATTTATTGTAACATCCCTGGTGCCCACCATTATCTATTTCCACACTATATACCAACAAGATTAATAAATGATATATTGGAATTAATCAACAGAGGAAAGATTCTAGAATTAAGAACTAACAGGACTTCCTGAAGAAGGTGAGATGTGAGATTTTAACTGGGGTTTAACAGAAGGTGGAGAAATGAGGAAGAAGAGATAAGGGGGAATTGTAGACATGGGAAACAGCAAATGCCAATGCTGCAAATAGGAAGATGGAGTATCTAGTTTATGGCACAGTTAGAAGACCAATTTAGTTGGATAAAAGCATAAGGAATATGAAGACTTGAGAAGTAGAAAGACACATAGTAATAAGTATCTAACAGAACCTTGAGGAAATGAATTATCTGAATTAGAGAATAAAGCATGAGCCTAAATTACCCCTCGACTGGAAACTTCTTGAGAACTCCTAGAGTGAAAATATCCTTCCATCAATGCAAATCACAACATATCATTGACTAGTAAAAAACTCTTATAGTTACCAAAGGCATGTAAAAGCAAATTAACTTGGACATGATCTCATGGCTAGTGGGAGTGTTCAAGGAAAATTTTGAAGCCAGTTATTCTCTGTCATCCTTATGTCATTTCTACAATCCACAATAACACATGAAAGGGAACATGAAACATTTTGAACTAAAAAATTCATGTCAGCCCCAAAGGGAGAAACATAATTATTTCCTGGGGAAGCTGGAGGAGCTATCAAGGAAGATTTACTGAAAGAGATGACATCTGAGCCATGTTTTAAAAGATTGAAAAATGGGGACAGCTATGTGGCTCAGTGGATGGTCAGACCTAGAGATGGGGAGTTCTCAGTTAAAATATGACCTAAGATATTTCTTAACTGTGTCACCCTAGGAAAGTCTCTTAACCTCCATTGCCTGGCCCTCCTCTCTCTTCTGCCTTGGAACTAATACACAATATTGCTTCTCAGATGGAAGATTATAGTTTAAAACAATCAGGAGAAATTCAAAATGCAAAAGAAATAAGGAGTAGAGTCTTTCAGGCCTAGGAAATGGTTTGAGCAAACTCACAGAGGTTGGAAAGTTACAGGCATGTTTAGTGACATGTGGTAGTCTAATTTCATTGGGATAATTCATGCATGGAGGAGAATATAAAAGCAGAATGGTCACATGACAGAATGTCAAATCTAGAAGAGACCATTAGAAATCTAATCCAACCCTTTATTTACACGGGATGTAATTGAGTCCAGGAAGAGATGAAGTCACTTGTGCAAGGTCACATATGAATAAAAATGTCAAAATTAAATTACAGGGGGAAAAATGGATCAAGTCAGAATATGACAGATCTTGAATGACATGAACAGAATCATAGTATCTCAGTGTCAAAAGAAAGTTCAAAAGCCATCTAGTCTGATTCATGATTGAAGAAGAATGTATTCTACAGTATCTCCAACAAGTGGCCATTTGACCTTCACTTAAAGATTTCTGTTGATTGGAAACCTATATCCTTCCAAAGCAAACTATTCCACTTCAGGAGAGTCCTCATTGTTATGATGTATTCCTAAAATTTATCAATTATTTATTAAACACCTACTTTGAACTAAATGCCATGTCAATTGGTAAGAATACCAAGACCAAAAAAAAAAGATAGAAAAATGAGGGTTTATACCCTCAAAAACTTTATATTCTAGTACCTCATAATTCATATTACACTATAGAAAGCAGGGAGACATTTCAGTTTAATGAGTAAGGAAAATTAATCTGGCAATAACAATGAGGATAGAGGGAAGAGAGGAGGGAAGTGTAAATAAGACCTTTTGAGAGGCTGTTACATTTATCCAGGTGGGTTGCAATAAGGTCCTGTCTATACTGGGACAGTAGTGGTAAGGAGAGAAGGTATGGGCTATTCCGGCTATCGAATTAATAAAAGCTGGTGATAGTTTAAATATGAAAAGGTGTTAGAGTAGGAAGACTCAGAGATAAGAAAAACAGTTTTTGAGCCTTAGCCCTTGGGTAAATGGGATTGGCATTCATAAACCAATTAATTAGCAGTCTTTTTGTGCCCAGTCCTGTGCCAGTGCCTTGGAGAAAGATAAAAGAAAGGAGCGATATTATCCCTGTCCTTGAAGACCTAGCTGTCTATTTGGGGAGTCCTGACTGATATCCAATCAGCCGATAAAATATAGAACATAATTAAGTACTAGTCTGTAAGCTAAATTTAGAATTAAACTTAGAGCCTCTAAGCACTATGGGAGTCTGGGAGAAAGAAAAGGTTAGTGTAGCCAGGAGGAGGCAATGAAGGTTTCATATAAGAGACAGACAACTAGGCCTTGAGGAATAGTAAGAATTAGGAAGGAAAGAAAGGAAAAACAAAGTCTCTAGGAGAGGAGATTAATGTGAGCAAAAGTATAAGCAGAGAAAAACTTGAAAAGAAATAATTGCTTATTGCATGACTTCTCCCTTTTCTTGAGAGAAGCCTAAGTAATGGATTGAGGTCTTAGGCTTTGAGTCAGAAGAAATGAACCTAGCTGCCCTAACTTTCTAGCTATATGACCTTAGACATATCTCCTTTCCTAGTTAAGCCTTTATTTCCTCATCTTAAAATGAGGGAAATAATACTTCCCCTACCTACCTCATATTGGGAGAGAGCTCTGAAAAACTTAAAACATGAAGAAAATAAGAGCTTTTATTATAATACCCTTTTAAAATTATTGCTTCTGCTCAGGACAGGAAGTCAGGCAGAATACCATAGTAGAAAAAGAACTTGATTTGGAATCAGAGAATCTAGGTACAAATCCTGTCTTTCTTGCTTAATATGTATGTGACTAAGTAAAATCTCAGCCTCAGTTTACTCATCTTTGGAATAAAGGAATTGAATTTAGTGACCTGTAAGATCCTATTCACCATGTCAACTATGCTCCTACATTAGTCTTTCTCTCATTGGTTATTTCTCATTTTTCATGAGATTATTTTTCTCTTCATGGTGTGGCTAGAACCTCAATGTGGAGCTGTCCAAATGAGACTGCCTAATCAGATTTATAGATCACTAACTATAAGCACGAGGGGAAAGACTAAGATAGACTGAATGCTAAAGTAACCATTGACCCAGCCATGCAGGGTTATGCCTGAGAGACAGATGGTGACTCTGTTGGTGTTCATGATGCTGAAGAAAAGTCTAATCTGTCAGGGGGACTGGAGGCACTGGCTCATGCTGTTACCACCAACTGTGGTGCTCCCTGCAGCCAGCTGTTTTTCACCTGTTGATTTTATCCTTATCCTACAAGGTCCAATGCAAATGGAATATCTCCAAGAAAGCCTTTTCTGACCTTTCCCTTGTCTTCTTTCCTTCAGCAAAATGTATTATATCAATCCTTGGAATTTTTTTATGCTCTGCTTGGAATACTTTGCTCCTTCATCTCTCTTACTGCCTTCTGATTCACTCTTCAAAGTCTAGCTCAGGTATCCTCTCCTCTAATGAACCCTTTTAAAATCCCCTGATCTGAAGTGACCCAAACACCTCTGGAAAGTCCAATGGGGTATTAATAGATTCACACTGTCTTAGAGTTGAGAGGCAGGTCAGGGATCATCTTGTTCAATGTGCATCTGAACAGGAATCACTTCGACAATGTGGTCAACAAGGGGATATCCATAAATTCAGCAATGGGGAATATTCTGCCACTGAAGATAATACTTTCCACTTTGAATAGTATTTATTAGTAGGAAGTTTTTTCTCTTTTTTTACTTTCATAAAACTGAAAACTGTCCCTGCAAGTTCCATAAAGTCCTCTTGGTTTGTCTTCTAGGATAATGGTCTACATGGCAGTCCTTTGAATATGTGAAGAAGACTAACATGCTCCTTTCCCCCATTATCTAGCTAAGACCATACAAATCATTATTTTTTTAAAATTTGTGTTTTCATTTTTAATTTTTTTCCAGATTACATGTCTACATAATTTAAAATAATAATTTTCTGACACTTAGTAATCTATGTTTTCTCTGCCTTTTCCATCCTCTCCCTTCCCAGAGATGGCAGGCAATATGATACAGGTTGTACATATGTTATCATTTCTTTGTGATCATCAAGTTGTGAAAGAAGACACATATTGCTTACCCTAAAGGAGAATCCATGGAGGAAATAAAGTGAAGAATGGTATGCTTCAATCTTGATGCCGACTATATCAGTTCCTTCTATTTTGATAGATAACCTTTTTTTTTACCCTCATGAATCCCTTGGAGATGACCTAAAGCTTTGCATTACTGATAATAGTTAAGGCATTCACAATTGATAATCATACTTTATTGTTATTACTGTGTACATCATTGTCCTGGTTTCTCCTCACTTCATTTCACATTACTTCATATAAGTCTTGCTGATTCTTTTGTGGGTAGATCATTCTGTTCATCACTTCTTATGGCAAAATATGTATTCCATTACAATAATATACCATGATTTTTTTAGCCATTCTTTAAAGGATGAACATCCTTTCAGTTTCCAGTTCTTTTCAAGCACAAAATGTTGATATCTATATCTATATCTATCTATCTATCTATCTATCTATCTATCTATCTATCTATCTATCTACATATGCATATGTATATATATATATATATATATGTGTGTGTGTGTGTGTGTGTGTGTGTGTGTGTGTGTGTGTGTGTGTATGTATATTTTATAAGTAGGTTTTTTTCCTCTCTCTTTGATGTCTGGCTTACAACTAATTCTTGCATGGCCTTGCTTCCTGTCCTCTTGACATCCAGGTTGCCATATTGTGGATGAACTTCAATTGACCAATGGTCTTTCTAAAATATAATTCCCCAGAATAGAAAAATTTTTATTTGTTCTAATGAATGCAGAAGACATCAGGAATATCATCTCTCTAGTTCTACTCCCCATACTTTTATTAGGGTTCCTTGATTTTTTCCATTTATGTCCTTAAGTATAAAGTAATTTGAGTTATGACTGTGTCCATTTCTTGTCATTATAATTATATAGTGAGTTCTTTGAGGGCAAGGACTTTCAGATCCTGTGTTCAATCAGTCAGTCAATTGACATGCAAATTTATTCAAGACCTTAGTGAAATCATCAAATCAAAAAAAAGCATTTGCTAAGCACTTACTACATGCTAAATATTGGGGACACAAATACAAGTCAAAAAAGAAAAACAGACCCTATCCTCAAGAAGATTACATTTAAATGGAGAAAGACAGCACACAAAAAGAAAGAAAAAGGGAAGAAAGGAGTTAACTATGTGGGAGCTTAATAAGAAAGACCAGAGAATGAAAAGCAGGGCCAGGAGAAGAATAAGGTTGGTTGGCTGGCTCATGCTTTTCTTTGAAATGAAAGTCCTAAGACGAATATAGCTATTATGTGACAGATAGTAAGGGAGTTCCTGGAGGTACAAAGTTAAAAGTGAAAATCTCTGTCCTTGGGGCAGCTACAAAGCACAATGCATAAAGTAATGCCAGGCTTGGAGTAGGGAGAACTGGGTTCAAATGTGGCCTCAAAGGCATCCTAGCTGTCTGACCCTGGGCCAGACACTCAGCCCCAATTGCTTAGCTCTTGCTGCTCTTTTGCCTTAAAATCAATTCTTACTACAGATTCCGATAAGAATTGCTGCAGCAATCCAGGGAGTCGGTGATGGCCAGACATTTTTTGTATTACATCCTACTCTGAGTTCAATAAATAGTTTCATAATTACCAGGCAGCACTAAGTAATATTTTTTCTGGAAAGGGGGCGGTAGGCCAAAAAAGTTTGGGAACCACTGGTGTATATCATTCTTATGAAACACACACATACACACAAGCACATACACAATATGTATCATAACCATGACTGTGAAATATGTAAAATGTGATAACAATTATATAAAATTTTTAAGGATTTAAAAATACGTTAAATGGGGGGAAGCTGGGTAACTCAGTGGATTGAGAGTCAGGCCTAGAGATGGGAGGTCCTAGGTTCAAATCTGGCCTCAGACACTTCCCAGCTATGTGACCCTGGGCAAGTCACTTGACCCCCCTTGCCCACCCTTACCACTCTTCCACCTAGGAGCCAATATACAGAAGTTAAGGGTTTAAAAAAATATGTTAAATGACACTCAAAAATAGAAAAAGAAATCAAGACACAAAATGTTTCTAAATTGTAACAGAAAAAAGATAGATCAATAGAAACCTAAATAACTTTAAATGCAACCACAAATGATCCCTTTTCATAGTTCCAAGTTATATATACAAAGTATATATACAAATGGTTATATATACAAAATATATATTTAAATATATATATGCACATATATATATACACGTAGCATATATACAGATTTATTTCCAGATATATAATCAATCTTTATATAGTAGTCACTTGTGTATACGTACATATTTAGATGTTTATGTGTGTGAGTATGTGTGTGTGTGTGTGTGTGTGTGTGTGTGTGTGTGTGTTATCTTAGATCAGTGGTTCCCAAACCTTTTTGGCCTACCGCCCCCTTTCCAGAAAAAATTTTTCCAGCGCCCCCTGGAAATTATGAAACTATTTATTGAACTCAGAATAGAATATCATACAAAAAAAGTGTGGCCATCACCACCCCTAGATCGCTGCAGCACCCACCAGGGGGTGGTAGCGCCCACTTTGGGAATCACTGTCTTAGAGCCACTATTGTACTCAGGAATTATTGTTGTGATCAAGAAGAAGCTGGAAAATGAAAGATAATCATAGACAAACGTATGTTTTCTCTGCCACACTTGTGTGGCCAACATAACAGCTATTTGAGATAAGGGAGGTAAATTTTCTTTTACTCTTTAGATGTCCAACTGAATTTACAAGTCCTAACAAAAGAGGAGAAGAAAGGGCAAAAATTTTAACTGTTTTCCTTTTAAACCTATCGAGTGGATGTATCCTTCCAGTCCAATGGTTCATCTTTTTTTTTTTTCAAACTTTCCATCTCACAACATAAGAACAAAGGGACAAATGAAGGGTCTCTGATCACTCATGCCCTTCGGCAAAAAGGCAGAGTGTATGTGTCCAAGAGCACGCTCAGACTCACTCCCCCATTGTTGTTCAGTTATTTCTCAGTCATTTCTGACTCTTCATGGCCCCATTTGGCACTTCCTTGGCAGAGATACTGGAATGGTTTGCCATTTCTTTCTCCAACTCATTTCACAGATGAGGAAACTGAGGTAAATAGGGTTAAGTGAGTTGCTCAAAGATACGTAGCTAGTAGATGTCTGAGATTTGAACTCAGGAAGATGAGTCTTTCCGATTCTTGTCCTTGCCCTGCCTCCACTGTGCCACTTAGTTGCCTAACTCTCCTGTTACCTACGGCTATCTAAACTATAAAACTGAACTATTAAGAAAAATCCTTTCACCTCTAAAATTCTCTAAATTAGATTCATGTAAACTCTCTATTGGCAATTAGAAAACTCCCAAAGGATCAGATCAGATATTGTCTTCAGCTGTAGGAGGATAAAAGGGCAGCTGCTACATAGTTTAGTCCATTTTCAGGTGGATCAGGTCATAAACATGCAATAACTACTTGTGGCCTCTAAGAAGATGAACAGGCAGTCAACACCAGGGTCCTACAGAAGAAAGTCCCTACAATTAGGTGTTTTAACATGGAATGGGGCGATGTAGCAGTGGATACACTGGGCTAGAAATCCTGATTAAGAAGTTCTAGTCTGGATGATGCAAAAATATTACAGTGTAACTTTGAGAAGGATACTACTCCTATGTGGGCTGGTTTAAGATTTTCTATTGTAAAATGACCAGGTTGGACCAATTAGTCTTTGAAATCTCTTCTACTTCTGACATCTCAGGCTCCCAGCAAACTTTTCTATATACAAGAGACACTTAATAAGCATGCAAGAAGTGTATCTAATAGTTTCTACTCCAATTACTATAACTAAAACTTCTATACTTTTATATCTTCATCAAGTGAGAATCAGACTCTTTGATTGAATTCTCAAATAAATCCATCAAAGGTACGAAATAGAATTGAATAATTCCTAAACACCTCTACTGAACCAATGAGTCAGCCACCAATCAATGACAGAAACTGGGTCCAAAATGAAAAATCCTTAGTAAATTTGGAAGGAGTGAAATACTCCGAACCTTTGTATGAAATGAGATGAGTGACAAAAGAAGTGTATTGAGATTGGTTGAAGATGAAAAATAATGCCCTGAAGGATTTACATAGAACATCAAATCAGTTCAGAATACAGGATTTTAATTGCAGATCAGCCTAGTGATGGAGTTGAGCCCAAGTATTAAAAAGGAATTACTTGGTGGGGAGGAGGGGGTGAGAGGAAAAAGTCTCTGTCTCCCCCTTTGACTCCCCATAACCGGAGGAAAATGTTTGCAAATTATGAGAGGCCCGAAGATTTGGACTTTCCACTAGACATACAAATAATGTCCTCAGACCAATACTGGATAAGGCAGTAACTGCCTCAGATACTATACACAGGAAGGTAAAAGACTTTATCTTCAGGAGAGCCAAAGAAGATAAGAAAAGAAAGAATAAACATTTATATAGTGCCTACTATTTGCAAAGCATTGTACAAAGCATTTTATAAATATTTTCTTATTTCAGCCTCACAAGAGCTCTGTAAGGTAGATGATATTATGATTCCCATTTCACAAAGGAGGAAACTGAGGAAGACAGAAGCAAAGTAACTTATTCAGGTTCACAGACCTAGTAAAAGTCTAAAGTCACATTTTAACTTAGGTCTTCATGACTCTAGTAGCAATGAACCATCTTCTACATCCACTGAACCATCTAGCTACATATATACATAATTTTGCAGAGCAGGTCTCAGATTTGGGGAAGATATTGTTTTTTGATCCTTGTTATACTTTCTAGGTATTTTTTCCTTTATTAAAAGCTAATTGATATAGGTCACTCAGTGGATTGAGAGCCAGGCCTACAGACAGGAGGTACTGAGTTCAAATCTGAACTCAAGATACATTCTATCTGTGTGCCCCTGGGCAAGTCAACTAACCCTCCATAGCCTAGCCCTTGTGTCTCTTCTGCCTTGGAACCAATACACAGAATTGATTTTAAGACAGAAAGTCAAGCTTTAAAAATACCTAATTTATCAATTAGCTAATTGATAATGAGAGTATATCAACTGCTTAGATATTATTTGGGAGTTCATTGCTGGGTTTCATGAATGATGATACTATATTACTACCCTTAAGTAGTATCTCAAAAATACCTTAAAAACCATGAGGAAAAAAGTAATCAGCTTCCTTTTGGAGATCCAATTTGTCTAAGAAAGTTGGGTGTTAGTCACTACAAATATCTTTGTTAATATATTGATGTTCAATGTTCTATGATCCCTTCTAGTTTCAGTGCTCTAGCAACCCTTTTGTATTTTGAAAGTCTATATTTTAATTTCCCTTTCAGATCTGACATTCTGTGTTGTATATCCTAAGGTTTCTTCCAGATCTAACATTTTATGTTAGCAGGTTTTTTTCTAGCTCTAACATTCTATACCCTAAGACCTCCTGACACTCCCACATTTTTCACTCTAATATCCTTTCCCATTCTCATATTCTTTATTCTGAGGCCCCTCCCAACTCTCCCATTCCCTTCTAGGTTCTAAGATCCCCTCTAGTTTGGGAACATCTATAAATTAACTTAGGAATGGCTCAAGAAGAAGATTGAAGTGGGATTATACTCTGGTACTGAAGCCTGTTATCCTTTACTATATTGCAGACCTAAGACTTCCCTGGTCCTCTTTTTCTCTTGGCTCTTTTCCTGCCTTATCTCTATGCCCCTGCCCCACCCCCTGCAATCTTATCTCTCTTTCACCAGCAGTGATATAAAAGTCAGGGGGTACATATGTCCCATAGTTCCCACCTGGTGACTGCATGCTCTACCTTTTCTTCAATATTATCTTTAATTGCTTTTTCAATAAGTCCCCATTTCCTTCAAGGATTCGCTCAGCCTCCTCCCAGAGCACATCTTAAAATTCTGGAAAAGGCTCAAGGCAAGAGCCTGGAAGCTAAGTTGCCCTTTCTCTATCCAAAGTCTAATCTTGCTGGCTATTAGTGCAGTTGCGAAAACCCATACTCTCTAAGGAACTTGCTCCCTGGGTCACGATAACCCCATGACCCTGGCAAGATGAGTTTGTGCCTCTGATCTTCCTAAGTTGTGAGAATTTAGGTTTCATTTCTCTTTGTTGGAAGAGAAAAAAAATGATGCCAGTGGATGTTGCAATCAGCCAAATAGCAAGTGCTGAAAATCAGAGAATCTAAGAAGTTTAGAACTGGAATGGATTCTAGAAACAATCCAGTTCAATCCCTTCACTTTGGAGAGGAGTAAACTAAGGCCCAAAGAAGAGGTGTTACTTCCCCATTGTCATGCAACAAATGATCAGATCCAGGAACAGAACCCAGGTCTTCTAATTGTAAGTCCAAAAATCTCTCCCTTGTACATATTGATAAGATTAGGTCAGTTGAAGACAGTATGAAGAATATCCTACCTCTGGAATCAAATGGAATCAAGAAGAAACAGTGATGTGGAAGCAGGAGAAATTGTCTAGACTTGTGGTATATTCAGTTCCAAAGGTGAGAAAAGTTATAACAAAAACTAGTAAAGCAACCTTCCATTAGACTCTAGGCAGCTTCATATGGATTAGTGGATTGAGTGTTGTAAACAGAATCAGAAAGGCTTGTATTCAAATTTTCTTTTTTTTTTCTTTTTTTTTTATTTTAAACTCTTAACTTCTGTGTATTATAGGTGGAAGAGTGGTAAGGGTAGGCAATGGGGGTCAAGTGACTTGCCCAGGGTCACACAGCTGGGAAGTGTCTGAGGCCGGATTTGAACCTAGGACCTCCTGTCTCTAGGCCTGGCTCTCAAAACACTGAGCTACCCAGCTGCCCCCTGTTCAAATTTTCTTTACAAGCTCTGTGATCTCAAACAAATCACTTCACTTCCCTATGTGACTCAGTTTCCTCATCTGTAAAATGAAGGTGTAGTCAATGGTCTCTAGGCTGCCTTCAAGCTCTAAACCTAATTATTTATTATTTAAATCTGTAATTAGGCAGGACAAAGCAAAATGTCTGTAGTCCAAGGTAAATGTGCATTCCTTATCTTTTTGATGGCTCCCTCTAAGGATAAACATAGGGGTTCTCAGAACATACCTTTCATGGACAGATACATGATTTACTCTGAATACAGTTTTCATCAGTGACCAACAACTCCTGGTAATCAGACTATCATTGGACCCAAAGAATATTCTGGCTTATACAGAGAAATACAAAAAGATAAGAGAACTGAGATAAAATTCTACTTTCCTGGGTACAGGGAGGCCTATCTACTTGGTCCTAGAGAAGAAAGCATACAGACTTTTCATCTCCCTCAATCTCTATATCCAGCTGATTGCCAAGTATTATTGATTTCACTTCAACAACATGACTCACAATTATCCCCTTTTTTCTAATCATAAAAATCATCCGACTCATCTCTTACACGAATTCTTTCAATATCCTCTTGTGATTTGTCTCCCTGCCTTGTACCTCTCCCAGTTTTTCTGATTCCCATACCAATATTCTTTTTAATTTGTGGCACTATTATCATGTAATCTTGCAGTATATTCTGTACTATTGGGTGTTAGAATTCTATTTTTTGTCTATTTTGTCCATTCTTCATTCTATATCATCAAACATTGAATCAGCAAGCATTTTTTGAGCACCTTTTAGGTACCAGGAACTGTGTACTGGGGATACAGAGAAAGGAAGAAGACAGTCCCTACTCTCAAAGAACTGAGACTAATTAGATAGACAAGTTATAAACAACCATGAGCAAACAGGATATAGACAAGATAAATTGGATTGAATCAACTGAGATAATTATTATTATATTAGTATTAAAGGAGATCAGGAAAGTCCTCCTTGTAGAAGGTAGACTTTAGCCAAGTCTTAAAGAAATCCAGGAGGTGGTGATGAGGAGGGAGAGAGTTTCAAGCATGAGAGACTGAAGGTGAAAATTTTCCAGTTGAGAGTTTCTATTCTGAACTAGAGCAAGGAAGAGCAACTGGATGTCAGTAAATTTTCATGCAATATATGGTGTTAGAAGGGTGAAAAGGCAGGAAGAGGCCAAGTTACGGAGGTCTCTAAAAGCCCAAAAGAAAATTCTAATTTGATCTCAAAAAATGATAGGAGGACAGTGTTGGGAGCTTTATAATAGCAGGGAGTCTCATTCAAACCATGGACCCTAGCCCTACCCCAATATCTAATTGAATGCTCTGCATACAATAGGTTCTGAATCAATATATTTTGGGATGATTTTGTGAATTATGATACTATTAACTACAGAACTACATACTACCAGATAAGAATAAAGGTACAGGTTTAATGGTTGCTTCCCTGAAGGGAGAGCAATGATGCATTGACAACCTCCTACAGGCTCTAAGTTTTCATAGCCTGCAGAAGGTACTGCAATTTCCACTGTATTTCATATTTTCCTCTGCAGGATCTCTGACCCTCCCTCTACCCCCTCCTTTTTGCCACTGTGCTAGAACACACACACACACACACACACACACACACACACACATACACTGACACACACTGACACACACACCTATCCCACGCTGGCAGGTCCTGAGGCAGTCTTAGAACATAAAATATCTTATCCATAATAGAGCTTAAACACCTTGAGAGTAGAGATTGCTTCTTTTTTTCTGTCTTTGTATCTCCAGCTCCTATCATAGTTCATGAAAGAAGCATTTACTAAATGTTTGCTTAGTTATCGATGGCTAGTTAGTAACAGAATGTTAGGGCTAGAAATGTCCTAAGAACAGGGAAAAGAATATGTCAAAATTGGAATAAGCCTTAGACATCATCCGGTTCAAGTACCTCATTTTAAAGATGGGGGAATAAGATTTAGAAAGCAGAAATGACTTGAGATCATAGATTTAGAGATAAAAAGAGCCCCAGATACCATTTTGTCCAACCTCTCTCATTTTATAGCTGAAGAAACCAAAACCAAACCAAAACAAAACAAAACAACAACAACAACAACAAAAAAAAAAAAAACAGAGAAATTAAGTCTCTTGATTGAGGTCACTCTTGTAGCAAAGAACCGAGGGAGGATTTGAAGCTAGAGTTGCTGAATGTAAACCCATTATTCTCTCTAATAATCTATACTGTATACAACCACAGAGAAGAAGAGATAAAATTAAAGCACACATTGCCTGCCTTTTAACCCCAATCTGTTTTGAAGCTGTATTGACTCTTAAACTTGGATGCATTTATTAAAAGACTCCAAAGCACGAAAGATTTTTGACACTTTGATTAATATATTCATTCATTCATTCATTCAAACATGTGTTCTGTCTATAATTTTGTAAATTTTAGAGAATAAAAAGGCCTGAAATACTAGGAGAATAAAAAGATTAGCTGTGATTTAGGCATGGTCCTCAGAGAGCGTGCCTACTAGGGCTAGACATAATGTACTCATAAATATCCAATAGTCACCCAAAAATGATAGTGCAAACTAAAACATTTTTTTAAAAGAGAAGTACAATGTGATCTTTTAGATCTGATTTTTAGAAAAAAAATCATTTTGAATTAGGAAGAAGATTCATTAAACTTACCAAACTTTTTCTCTCTGTATCTCTCCTTTCAGTGTGACTCTCTATGTGTTTCTTCTTTTGTCTCTCAATCTCTGTCTGGCTCATTTTTTTCCCTCTTTCATTCATTAATATATGATCTGTGTACTTAAATAAACTAAAATACCTCTTGACTTGGAAATAGGAGTTCTGAGGTTTAGCCTCATCTCCCACTTACTAGTTGGGTTAAACTCAAACACTATGACCTTCAGTTTCCTTCTCTCCAAAATGGAGATAATACTAGTACTACCTACCTAAGGTGGTCTTGTTAGGTTCCAGTTAGATAATTCCAAAAAAAAAATTCTATAGAATTGCAAAGTGCTGTAGAAATGTTGATTATTATTGTTTTGCTTTGACACACTCTTGATTCTGTGATCTCACTTTGCTGAGAATACTTCCATTGATCCAAGTCAAAGCAACTAGTGCATCTTCTTGTCCTATATGCTTCTTATTCACTTTTTGAAAAACTCTAGGGGACAGAGTCAAGATGCTTAGAAGCAACAAAAGTCCATACTTCTGGGAACACCCTTCCACACCAATCAAAAACAAAGTGCTTTGAGGGAACAGAAAACCAAATCTAACAACAGGAGAGAACAGAGGGACCCTCCTGCTCTATTCAACTTAAAAGGTATTACTCATAAGGCTGAATTCTCTGATTTAAGGAAAAGGAAAAAGGGAGGTCCTGTGACCCTTCCCCCACCTACTATGCTGAGTGTCCAGGGGTCACTGGGATCTCAGGCTAAGGTTCCAGGCCAGAGGGAATGCCTTGCTGCCACAACTGTGCCAGGTTTAGGGCTCTAACCACAATCAGCAGGTAGGCAGTTGGTGGAGAGGCTTTGAGGGGAGG
This sequence comes from Gracilinanus agilis, assembly GCF_016433145.1. Taxonomy (NCBI): domain Eukaryota; kingdom Metazoa; phylum Chordata; class Mammalia; order Didelphimorphia; family Didelphidae; genus Gracilinanus; species Gracilinanus agilis. The sequence continues at coordinate 698,208,765 of NC_058130.1, read as the reverse complement.
GTAGCCTACTCATATTCACTACTCTCCATCTTGGACCTCCTCTTCTGAGGTTTTGACCTCAGGGCACATCCAGCTCATCAGATCAACTCTAACCTGCTTAATCTCCTCTATCAATAGGGCAGATAAGAAGCCATCAGAGGACAGGGAAGCTCAATCTCCCACACTCCTCCCCCAATGACTGTGCTGAGAGCCTTGCTGACTCGGATTCCAGGGCAAAGATTGCAAATCCTACAGAGTACCTTGATAACAGGGTGGGAAGCCCAGCTCCCTTAAGCCTCTACACCAGTGGAGTCCCAAACTTTTTTGGCCTACTGCCCCCTTTCTAGAAAAAAATATTACTTAGCCCCCTGGAAAATTTTTTTTTTCAATTTTAATAGCAATTAATAGGAAAGATAAATGCACCCATGGCCATCACTGCCTCCTGGATCACTGCAGCACCCACCAGGGGGCAGTAGTGCCCACTTTGGGAATCACTACTTTATACCTTTGCCCACACCTTCAGCTTCTGCTGTGAGCTGAGGAAGATCTGACCTCAGGGCTCATTAATACTCCATCAGCCTAATCTAGTCAATCAGCAGAGCAGAGAAGAATCCCCTTTAGAACAGAATAGTCCAAACCCACAGATCCAGCAGATCAGAAGAAGAAGATTACAACCAATGACTGGGGGTAAAGAAGGAAAAAATATGAGTAAACAACCGAAAAAGGAAAAAAAAAAAAGAAATTACAATTGACAGCTTCTATCCAGGTAATGAACAAAAAGCAAATGGAACAGAGCAGGGTCAGGGAACACCAAGAATAACACAGAAACTCCAGAAATTTGGACTCAGGCTTTGCAAGAACTCAAAACACAATTCAAAAAACAATTAAGAGAAACTGAAGATAATTGGGAAAAGAACTTACAAAGCAAAATAAGTCATCTGGAAACAGAAGCACATGAACTAAAAGAAGAAAATGTTCTCTTGAAAACCAGAATTAACTAGCTTGAAAATGAGGCAAAAAAGTGAAAGATGACCTCAAATAAAAACAGACCAGAAGGAGAAGGATGACCAAAAAACCAGGGATTAAATTCAGTTTTTAAAAATTTGAATCCATCAAGTAGAAACAAATGACTCCACAAGGCAATAATAGTTTATAAAACAAAATCAAAAGAATGAAAAAATTGAGGAAAATATGAAACACCTCATTGACAAAATAACAGACCTGGAAAATAGATCCGGGAGAGACAATTTAAGAATTATTGGACTACTGGAAAATCATGACAAAAGAAAAAAGCCTGAATATCATCCTACAGGAAATTATCCAAGATAACTGTGCTGACATTGTTGAACAAGGGGGAATTAACAACACCCAGGAATGTTATAGCCAAATTCAAGAACTACCAGACCAGGAAAAGCTACTACAAGCTTCTAAGAATAAACCATTCAGGTACCATGGAACCACAGTTAGGATAACATGGGACCTGTCTGTATCCACATTGAAGGACAAAAAGACATGGAATATGATATTCCAGAAAGCAAGGGAACTGGATGTACAACCAAGATTCAACTACTCAGCAAAATTGACTATATTTTTTCAGGGGAAAGTATGGTCATTTAATAAAATAGAAGACTTCTAAGGATTCCTAATGAAAAGACCTGACTTAAACAGAAAATTTGATGCCAAAACACAGAAATCAAGAGAATGAACAAAGGTAATTAAGAAAGGGGGGGGAAATGTAAGGGACCCAATAAATTAAAATAATTTGCATTCCCATAAGAAAATGTGATATTGGTAACTCTTAAAAATTGTTATTATCATTATGGTAGCTAGAAGAAATATACTTAGAGGATATAGTGACAGATTGTATAACATGATATTTCAAAAATATATTAAAAACCAGGAATAAAAAAGAGGATAATACTAACAGAAATGTGAAAAGAGGTAAAATGGGATGAATATATATTGTATAAAGAATTGCATGGGGGGAGGCAGTGAAACCAATGAAATGTAAGGGTGATAGAGGTTAGAGACAGTCTCCAAGAAAATTTTAAGCATTACAATGGGAAGAGTCAGAAAGGTTCAAATGGAAGGAAAAACTCGAAGTCCAAATTCAATCGTCATGATCAGCAGCAGCAGCAGCATCAACATCATAGTCAACAACAACATCAACATAACTATCATGTGAAGAGTGAATCAAACTCTTTGTCTATCAATCAGAAACTTTTAAGTTAATCAATCAAAAACTTAAGTATTCCTACTTATTACCTTAACAGTCACTAAGTATAAGAGTTCATAAGTCACTTGCTAGATTTGGTGACAACTCCAGAGGTTACTGCTACCTCCCTAGGGTACTGCTAGGTAAATTGAAAGATTGCAATTGGTTCCCATAAAGTGGGGGAGCAACAGGAAATGACATCAAGAAAACTGCTTTAAAAAGGCCAGTGGGAAGACTGATGCTTGGACTCTGTGTTGGTGAGCTGGACTGGAGGAGACTCTTTCCTGGGATCCTATGGAGGTGAGTGGAGTGATTTCTTCCTTGGTTATTCAGTGAGGAGGCCCTCTCTGCTCTTTGGTGCTTTGGTGGTGCACTCCTTTCATTGTGAGTTCTGTTGATATTCTTGGTGGTCTTAGCCTCATATGAAGGTTTTTGGCAGATTCTTCAGCATCTCCTGGCCCTTTGGATTTCAGCTTCCTAATTAGGACTAGATTCTGGTGAGATCCATTTTTGCATTCACTTTTGCTGTGTGGAGACATGAGGATTAAACTCAGGGTATTGGTAGCTAGGCAGTACTTTCTGTCTCTTTATCTACATTTTTCCACTTTCACTTTTTCCACCTCTTTGAAAATAAAGTTGCTAAAAGTCATTTTGACTTAATCTATAATATTTTAAATCAGAGACCACAGTATTACTTTAGAATTTTCATATTAACATAAAAACCTAAATTTAAATTCTTACAAACAATATCAACATCATCAACACCATCAACATCATCATCAACATCATTGTCATCAACAACAACATCATCATCATAGTCATCATCAGCATCATCACAACATCATCAAAGTCATCATCAACATCAACATAGGACTATCCTTCTTTTCCTGGCCCAGGAAAGATTTTTGCTGGGTGGCCTAACCTAATCGCACACTATGCAGAATACTGAATGAGAGCCAAAAGACCTAAATTCTAAGTTTGAATGTCATTATATGTCCTTTGAGGGGTTAAAAGAAAACCTTATATTTCCCTGGACTCAGTTTCATCATTTATGTGTGAGTGAAGCTTACCTGGACTCTGTATTAGGTTAATCAATTAAATCAAAGAATAAATCAGGTGTAAACAAGGGGTGGTGGAAATGCTTTCTTGGCATAGTAGAAAAGTTCAGAAAATTAAAACTCCTGATATAGCTGGCCCCTTAAGTCTCTGCATGACTGGGGCTCCTTGTTCCTTCTCAGGTTGGAGATATTGATTTGATCAGCACCTTTTCATTTCTAAACCTACGAGCTCCTTGCCAGTGTAGTTTATGCTTAACATGTTAAAATAACATGTTAACAACTAACCAACATAATTGATTCAATGCAAAGAGGACTTAATTAAAATGGAATAAAATATTAAATAAGAAGGGAAATGATCTCATATGCAAACAGGTATGATTTCCCAGAGATTCTCCATGTTGTCAGAGGGAAAGAAACATTTCCTGAACATTTCACCTTATGTATACTCCCAACTCAAAGTCTTTCTCATAGCTTTTATTGTTAAGGGTCCTTCCTCATTGTAACAATTGTAATTGTAATTGTTATTTCGAACACTTGTTTTCTAGAGGTTTTTTTTTTTCTTTTTTTGGCTGATGTCTATGACTAAGTTGCTTTTCTGCTGAGTTATTGTCATCTACCAGATGTCTTTTTCTATTACTTGGGCTCCTTCTTCACCATTAATTGGGCTCCTTCTTCAAAGAGAGTATTATTAGATTTTGGGAAGACTACTAATTCCCACAGCCATGTGAAGTCTTTTGTTAACTAGGTCCATAGATACACCTAGCCAGTACAGAAAAGATTCCTTAAATTCAAAATTTTCTCTTTTGTCAGACTCCCTACACCATCAGGATTTACTCCAGTCCTGCTTAATGTGTGGATTATGGTGAATGTCAATTCCCTTTACACTTCTATAATTTTCTCTCTATTCACTCAGCCAATATCTTAGTTAAGGTCATGATTCTCTCTCACCTGTACTATTGAAATAACCTCCCATTTGTTCTCTAAACTTCCAGTTTCTCTCTTCAGCAATGTATTTAGTTGACATGGATTAGTACTAAAGGATGCCAGGCCATGTTACTTCCCTAGCTCTTAGTGTCTCTCTCTTGCCTCTATGCTTAAAAAAATCCTCTAGTTTCCTTTGTAAGGAAAAGCCTTTCACAATGCAATTCTATAGTCCCATTTTTCTTTTCCAGATTCATTTCTCCTTCAGATACTCTACATTTGAATAAACTGCCTTTCTTCTTGTTCTCCATGTACAGCATCCCTTTTCTTGGCCATCTCATAGACTTCCTCTCAGCTCTAGAATGCATTTCTGCATCACTTCTACTTTTCGATATCCATAATTCCCTTCGAAGTTCAATTGCATCATCTGGAAGAAAAAATATCTATCTAGGTTACCCACAGAGCTAGTACTACCTCCATAAAAATAACTTTGCTTATATTTCATATTTAATTTTCTACATATGTGTTTTTCCTCCTAATAGAATATTAGCAAAAGAGAAAGTTCATTTTTTGCTTAATAATGACAAATTTAAAAAAAGAAAACATAAAAAAGAAAAAGAAATAAAGAAAAAGTTCTTAACTTCTTTCTGTGTCATAGACCCCTCTGGAAGTCTGGTGAAGCTTAGGGAGTCCTCAGAATAATATTTTATTAATCAACATTATTTTAAAACCCTTACCAACCATCTTAGAATGAATCTACTGAGTATCAGTACCAAGGCAAAAGAGTGATAAGGATGAGGCAATTGGGATTATGTGACTTGCCCAGGGTTACCTAGCTAGGAAGGGTATGGGGCCAGTTTTGAACTCAGGACCTCCCATTTCTATGCCTAATTATCTATCCCTTGAGGCACCTAAGTGCCTCTAGAATAATATTTTTATATGCATACAGTAGAATATGTAAGATTGCCAAGCATTCGAATTATATTTGAAAGTAGTTATTAAGATATTTTCAAAGCTCAAGAATCTCAAGATAAGAATTGACAAAAGTGATTCCCCCTAATACCTTAAAGGCCTTCCTCCTACTCTTTTAATACATAAGGACATGCAATTCATTCCAATAAGCATCTATTAAGTACCTTCTACATACTAGGCACTTCAAAGGTTGCTGGAGTTACAAAGCAAAAAATTTAATCTGCAACCTTAGAGGGTTTAAATTCTACTTCAAGGGGATGAGGAGACAGGCAGTAATGTGGTCCAGTTACATCAGCAGTATTTAAATATTTTCTTCATTAATGAAGATGCTACTTTAAATTCAAATTAAATACTTATTAAAAGTCCACTGCATGCAAAACACTTAGGGGTTAGCACTAGAAAAGACAGAAAGTTTCAGAAAGGGTTTGTACTCTATTTTTTTTTAAATCCTCACCTTACATCTTAGAATCAATACTGTGTATTGGTTCTAAGGCAGAAGATTCGTAAGATCTAGGAAATGGTGGTTAAGTGACTTGCCCAGGGTCACATAGCTAGGTGGTATCTGAGGCCAGATTTGAACCTAGGACCTCCTGTCTAGGCCTGGCTTTCAAACCACTCAGCCACCCAGATACCTTCAAGAATCCCTACTCTTGAGTAGTTTGCAAGTTATAAAGTATAATGGTATAAAGTGTAAAGTATAAGGAACAAATGCTGATAATTATAGTAGAAAATATTATATAGTAGGTGTATTAGAGAAAGAGGCAAACCCTAAAGTCTGTGAAGACTCAGAGGAAGGGTGATATCAGTTAAGAAAAAGGAAGGGAGAGTATAAATTTGGTAATTATGAAAAATGAGTCATTAAATTAATTTTGTGAGTGATGAAAAAATTATATGATTCTTATCACACGACATCTTTTTTCTCATGGTTAGCATGGCCATAATCCTTAAAAAAAGAAGACAATTCTGGCATTTGTTCATCTGGTCCAAAGTACATATAAGTACACTGACCTGGGATCTGCATGGAGGGGGATGAACAGATGGGGGTGTGTGTGTGTGTGTGTGTGTGTGTGTGTGTGTGTGTGCACTTGCATGCATACATTGAGAGTTAAAAGGCTTTCAGGAGTCCCCTGTGGTCTTGTTATAACAAAAGAATTTTCACCTCTATTGGGTTTATGTGAGCATCTTCATCCCCCTGCCTATTTCAGAACTGAGAAGGGCAAAGGCTGTCCAAAGAGAGCATTCATTGCAGAGCCAGCCTTGAGCAAAATAGATAAAATATTTGAGTTCATAAACAGCATCTCTGCCTCCCATTTCTGGGTCCTTCTTTCTTTTGTTCTCAGGTCCCAATGAATGGGAATGGAGAAAAAGTGTAATTCTTGATTCCACTGTCCTAGTATGACCTAGGGAGATCCTTATTTAGCATCAGAGGATCTGCGTTTGAATTCCAACATTTCCCCTGTGTGTCCTTAGACAAGTCATAATCTTTTCTGAGCCACATTTTCCTCTTTTGTAAAATAATGAGACTAAACTTGACTTCAGAATCCTCTTTTAATTTTAATCTTCATTTTATTCCAATAAGAAATTTCCATGTAATTTTCCAAAGTTACACAATTCATGTTGTCTCCATTCCCTCTTTCCTACCCCTCTTGGTGTTGGCAAGCAATTCAATATGAATTGTACATGTATTATCACTCAAAACCTATTTCCATATTGGAATCCTCTTCTAACTGCAAATCCATGATTTAAGATCTCAGCCTGTTCTAAGGGAAGTTTCTGTCCTGAAAAGGACTTTATTATAAAACTTATCTTCCAAGATATGCTCGGAAGAATGGAATAGTTTGACTCACAGGTAAAATGATTGCTGTGTAGGAGAAACATTTGGGACAGCTAGGTTTCTCAGTGGTTAGAGTGCTGGGCTTAGTGTTAAGAAGACCTGAGTTCAAAGCTAGATTCAGAAACTTATTATCTGTGTAACCCAGAGCAAGTCATTTAACTTCTATTTTCTTTAAAACCCTGGAAAAAGAAATGACAAATAATTCCGGTATCTTTGCCAAGAAAATCCCATAAACAATATGGTCCCTGACAGCATGAAGAGTTAGATATGACTAAACAACAGAAAAAGCAGAACTGAATTTGGACTTGAAGGTCTGTGTTGGAATCCTGCTCAATTATACTGGTACTTTGGTACTTGTGATTAATTCATTCCAGAAGGCATGTTGAGAACCAAAAAAGTAGAGTGCCAAATGAACTTTTCCCACAAGGAACAAAATGGTAAATTTAATTAATCTGTTCTGGATACCGAGAAAAAAACAGATTGTATAAGGCATTACATATATTAATTAAGTTATTTTAGTAAAAAACAGTAATAATACATAGACATTAAAAATAACAATTATATTAAGCAAAATACTTTTGACTTAACTTTACCTACATTGAGAGGAGTTTATGCCATAAGGGGACGGTGGGGAAGAGAAATGTTATCTGAAAGAGGAATCCCCTCATATAGTATCTGAGGGCAACCATCTATTCTGGAGTTCTTTCTCTTTTCTGTCCCTTATCCACACTGAATTCTGCTTGAGATTAATCACGTGTAAGCTTCACAAGAAACCAATCCAATGATATTTGTTTCTGTCTGCATTTCAAAATTGCTCTAAGGTGGCAACTAATCTTTTCAGTTAATAAATTTATAATTCTTCTTTATAAAGCTTTATCAGGTTGATATTGTTCAACAAAGTTTTGCACTTCCATTCACTTTGTGCACATTTCCTTGATTAATAAAGTGGGGACATCTTCCTTCATCTCCTCCTCACCTAAAGAAACTTCCCCCACCACCACCATTAGCTCTTATTGCTCCCTTTGAAGTTCCTGCAGCTCCTCAGTATTGATGAGCTCTTCTTTATGTTCCTGAACGAACACATGACTCTTTGTTTAGACTGTAGTGGGCATAGACCTCCAGAGATGGCAACACCAACATGTTCTAGCAAGCACATCAAGTGCCAAACAAACATTGAATATGGTGACATTTTTTTTCACATCAAAATGCTCCAAATATCAAATTTGATAAGTTCTGAAACCATCGAGAACCGAGGTTTGACCATAGATGCTGAATAATTACATGACCTAAGATAAGCCACTTTCCCTTCTTAATTTGGCTGCCTTCAAAAAGGAGGTGAAAAGTGGTCCAGGACGAAAATGTCTACTTATATTTCTATGGCACTTCATCTTAAATCTTTTTTAACCATTACTGTAGTTTTGTGATGGAGGCTTGGCTATGATCTTCATTGGCCCAGAGTCACACATTCGGACATTTAGTGAGTTGTTAATAGATCCAGGTCTTCTAGATCTCAGTCTGGTGCCCTTCATGCCATGATGCTTTCCACCAAGCTCCAGAATATTATGGGATAATTCATCAGACAAGTTCATGAAGGGTGTGTCCCTCTACTGGGTCTTTGTGTGTACATACCTTATAGGAGAAGATTCCTCTGCAGCTAATGTTTCCATGCTCGTCAAAAAGCCATATTTTCTTGTGCAATAAAATAAATGTATAGTTCTTGGATAGGAGAGAGATGGGGAAAAGAGTGAGAGGTTACATTGGACAAATCAGGAATTTGACTTGATTTTTGCCCCATCAACTTAACCTTGAGCCAATCAGAAAGAAATCAAATGAGATGAGAGCAAATAAATAACCCCAGGTTTATTTATTGTAAAAGTTTTATATATTTATTAATTTCCCTTTATCCAGGAAGATAGGTTATCAGGAAAATATGAAACTGGAAAAGTGGAAAGAGTTTCGATTAGGAAAAAAGAGATGAATACAAGGAGCTAAATCAATTGTACAAAAAATCAAGCCATCTCCCAAACGATAAATGGGCAAGGGACACGAATAGGCAGTTCTCAGATAAAGAAATCAAAGCTATCAATAAGCACATGAGAAAGTGTTCTAAATCTCTAATAATTAGAGAAATGCAAATCAAAACAACTCTGAGGTGTCACCTCACACCAATCAGATTGGCTAAAATGACAACAGGGGAGAGTAATGAATGTTGGAGGGGATGTGGCAAAATTGGGACATTAATGCATTGCTAGTGGAGTTGTGAACTGATCCAACCATTCTGGATGGCAATTTGGAACTATGTTCAAAGGGCTTTAAAAGACTATCTGCCTTTTGATCCAGCCATACCACTTTTTGCATTATAACCCAAAGAAATAATAAGGAAAAAGACATACAAAAATATTTGTAGCTGCACTCTTTGTGGTGACAAAAAATTGGAAAATAAGATAATGGCCTTCGTTTGGGGAATGGCTGAACAAATTGTGGCATCTGTTGGTGATGGAATACTATTGTGCTCAAAGGAATAAAGAACTGGAGGAATTCCATGTGAACTAGAATGACCTCCGGGAATTGATGCAGAGTGAAAGGAGCAGATCCTGGAGAACATTGTACACAGAGACTGATACACTGTGGTACAATCGAATATAACAGATGTTTATATTAGCAGCAATGCAAGGATCCAGAGCAAGGCTGAGGGACTTATAAAAAAGAAAACTAGCCACATTCAGAGGAAGAACTGTGGGAAGAGAAACACAGAAGAAAAACAACTGCTTGAACACATGGGCTGTTGGGGATGTTATTGAGGATGTAGACATTAATGATAACTCTAGTCCAACTATCAATAATATGGAATTATGTCTTGATTAATGATATGTGTAAAACCCAGTGGAATTGTGCGTTGGCTAAAGGGGATTGCGGGTTTTGGGGGAGAGGGAAAGAACATGAAATATGTAACTAAGAGAAAATATTCAAAATAAAAAAAAGGATTTAAAAAAAAAAGAAAAAAGATGTTTTGTCCTGACCCTTTAAATTATTTTTTGGCTTTTGACAAGTCACACTCTCTCTTTATGCAGTTTTTATTATTTTTTTAATCAAGAGATTATATTAGATAATCTCAAAGATATTTTTAGCTGTCGGCCCAGATAAAACAACAATACATTTAACTTTCATTTAATGAGTGAGTAAATTGATTCTCAGAGAGGTTAAGTCTGTTGTCTATAGATGCACAGCTAGAAATTGTTTAAACAAAGTATAGGTCCATAATCAATATTCTTTCAGCTATGTTTTGCTTCCTTCATAATACCCCAGTACAATCCAATCCAATCTAAAACAACAAATATTTATTAAGTATCTTTTATATACAAGGAACTATAATGGGAGAAAAAGACACAATGACATAATGATCATGGTATTTAGGGGCAGCTGGTGACTCAGAGGGTAGAATGCCAGGCCTGGAGTCAGGATGACCTGAGTTCAAATGCAGTCTTAGTCACTTAGTAGCTGTATGGGGTCCTGGACGAGTCACTTAATGGTTTTTGACTCAGTTTCCCCATCTGTAAAATGAGCTGGAGAAGGAAATAGTAAACCACTTCATTATTTTTGTCAAGAAAACCCCAAATAGGGTCATAGAAAGTCTGCAAAAAAAATGACTTCAAAATGACTGAACAGAAACAATTCTGGTTTTATTGTGCAAATCTGGAGTTTATCTGCAGCTTACTGACTATGGAATTTGATACATTGGGTCGTAACTGGCTTCTCCTAATTTAGCAAATAGACTCTGGATATGACCTTAATTAATTTAGGAGGTCTTTTTTTTTTTTTGGCAAGTGCTTTCTGCATTCCTCCTTTATACTCTTAATTTCTATTTATTGTTACATTACGTTGGCTACTTAAATACTTACTATAATAGCTGGTGGGTGATGAGGGAAGGGCTTAACAAAATACAATTTATACTTCTTTTTTTTTCAAACATTTATTAATATTCATTTTTTTTAGACCCTTAACTTCAGTGTATTGTCTCATAGGTGGAAGAGTGGTAAGGGTGGACAATGGGGGTCAAGTGACTTGCCCAGGGTCACACAGCTGGGAAGGGGCTGAGGTCGGGTTTGAACCTAGGATCTCCTGTCTCTAGGCCTGACTCTCACTCCACTGAGCTACCCAGCTGCCCCCACTTTATATTCATTTTTAACATGGTTACATGATTCATGCTCCTCCTTTCCCCTTCGCCCCCCGCACACGCCCCACCTATGGCCAATGCACATTTCCACTAGTTTTGTCATATGTCCTTTATCAAGACCAATTTCCAAATTGTTGGTAGTTGCATTGGTGTGGTAGTTTTGAGTCCA